>NC_058164.1:16616727-16702730 GCF_020080835.1 Cotesia glomerata
AGCCCTTGGCGCGTAACCGAGAGATCTGGGTTCGATTCCCAGTCTGGGCTGTCTGATTATTTTTTCAATTACGGAAAAATTCCCACTGAGTAGGTCCCCCCTTTCCCCTATCCGTTCTTTCCCAACTCCCTTAAAAAATTTGCTTTTATATGGCTTAATATAGCCATATAGCTTTAATATAGCCATATCAAAGCAAATTTTTTTTTTTTTAAGGGAGTTGGGAAAGAACGGATAGGGGAAAGGGGGGACCTACTCAGTGGGAATTTTTCCGTAATTGAAAAAATAATCAGACTCTTTAGCAGTTTCTACGATGATCGGATCACACTCTAGGGCTACTACTAAAGCAGAGAGGACGAGAGATTTAACTTGCCACCCAACCGCGCAGGCGTTCCTGTTAACTCTTGTTAGATTCTGGCCAGTTGATATTTCCTATAGTATCGCACTATGGTCACTGGCTGTGTCGATGTTCAATACTTTCCAAGAAAATCCTCTTCGAGCTAAACAACTGCTGACAAATGTAAGGTCGACAATTGAGTTTGCCTCTCCCTTAGTATACATTGGCGTGTCACCGGTGTTAAGAAGGATCACGTCCAGGGTGGCTATTGCCTCGAGAAGTGCTTTTCCACGTGTATTAGTAAACTTGCTGCCCCAGTCTGCTGCCCATAAATTGAAGTCACCAGCTATTGCCACGGGAAAGTGTTTTCTTGCGTCCTCAGTTAGCCGATCAAGGAAGTCTTCAAACTGTTCATTAGAGAGACTAGGTGGTGCATAGCAACTGTAGAAACGGAAGCCATCTACCCATGCTGCTACAAAGCCGACTTCTTTATTGTTGACTGTTCTCTGAAAAGGACATTTACCGCAGGACCAGATGACGGCTTTGTTAGAGCTGTCGGATTCCCAGGGTTGGTTACTTAGGTGTCTATAAGGCTCACTTATAAGTGCTACGTCTGCCTCTAATTCGCGCACAGTTTGCATGAGCAGGTCATGCGTAGCCTTACAATGATTGAGGTTGACCTGCAATATCTTCATGTTCTTGGTTTCGTTATCTTCTGGAGCGCTTCTTGGAAGATGGGGCATCTATTCGTGCCTGCATGTTGAGCTACCTTTTCTACGCCATGCTGTTCAACGCACAGTGCACATTTAGCTGGATTTTTACAATCAGCAATTTTGTGTCCTTTTCCGCACCTTATGCAGTGCTTAGACCGGTCGGCTTCGCTTTTGCACTGAGATCCGAAGTGCCCAAAGTGCCAGCATTTGAAGCATTGTATGGGTCTCTTCGTTGCTCTCATTCGGCAATTGACCCAGCCGATCGTTAATTTGTAGTTTCCCTCCAGTAACTTTTGTGCTGCAGCTGCTGGTAGTGACACTGTTGCTGTCTGCGTACCCCTAAAGGCTTTACAGATTTTAATTGCCTCTAGTGGGATTTCACAACTTTCTCCAGCTTCCCTCTTTAGAGCAGTCTGAATATGCTCTTTCTTCCTGTCGTCATCGACATCTCGGATCTCGAGGTCTCCTGTGGTTTTTTGCAGATCACTTTGGCCTCCTCCTTAAGGATGTCTGCGATCGTCTTTTGGTGGGCTTGGCTTTTGTCAGTGCTCTTCCTCGAAATCGTATTCATCAAGTCTCCACTTCTGGTCTTGTTGATCTTATCTACCGTTGAACGAACCTGCTCATCTGGGACGTCCTACTTTATGTGTCGCAGAATCTCGGCATACTTTGTTTTCTCGGCCGGGCAGATGATCAGTGCGTCAGGTCTGATCCATTTGCGTGGTTTTTTCCGCTTAGGCTCCGGCCTAAGCTCCTTCAGCGGCTGCTTTGAGAGTTGCTCTCTAGCTAGCTTCCTCTTCTCCTTCTTAAACTGTACTTTTTCCCAATCAGTGGCCTTCTTAGGTTCGTCGCCCTGCCCTGCCAGTCGTTGGGGAGGGCTTTTTTTGAAGTCCTTCTTCTTTGTGACTTTGTCGGTTGGCTCTGGCGAATTTCGGTCCTTTCTCATTCCAGGCCTGGTGTCAGTTTTACCCTTGTCCTCAACAGCATATTCACCGTCACCGACGGCTCCAGTATCCATTGCTTCTTTCGTCTCAACTTCAGTTTGAATGCGTCGTCGTGATGACTGCCATTCCTCGTCCAGTTTCTTGAATCTTCCAAGAGCATCGACTACACCGGTTGTCTCGATCTTTATCTCCTTGTGAATATTGACCTTAGTTTAGACAAACTCTTGCAGCTCAATGGTCAGCTTTTCAAGGCGCTCCAGCGCTTGCTTTCTCTTAATTTCAGCGCTTGCTTCAATCGCTGCTTTTTAGGCATGAAGCCCGTTTCCACTCTTGTTTGTTTCCTGTAAATTACTCATACTTTTTGATTTACCAGCGCATCGTACGGAGTAGAGCCGATTGTCATAACTAGGAACGGTTGTACCCTCGGAGTTAGTACTCCTACCCCAGTTCCCTGAGGCCTAGCCAACACTTAGCCAGTCCCGGAATACACGGACGGACTAGACTCGCTCAGGGTGGTGAAGATTCCGATCTCTAACACTCACTGCGTACTTCCTGATCAAGGCCCGAAGTGGCTGGCTCCTGATCCGCTACTGCAACTTACACTTACACCTCGGCAGAGCAAGCTCACATCAGCCGTAGCCCGCATCGTTGGAAATAATCGACACGGTTTCCGGACACTCCCAGTTACAGCAGGTGATGGTAATCGTCTTGCTAGGTCAGTTAGTGTGACCAACCCATTGAAGGGGGGAAGGGTTTGTCCACGGGAACGTATTTTATTTGGATCCTACCGACTGTACCTCATTAACTAAGAGACCTAGTGTCATCCGAGGACGGCGAGCAGTTTCTCCTTTGCCGCAGGCGTGTGTGTATTTGTGGGTGTGTGTGTGTGTGTATGTGTGTGTGTATGTGTGTGTGCGTGTGTATGAATATGTAAACCTCTTATAAGTTTTGAACGGTTGAACCAATTTTATCGCAGTTGGTGCCATTTAAAAGGGCTTCGCCAAACTTAGATTTCCTGTGAATTTGAACCGATTTAGATCGATAGAATTTTAGAAATTTAGAGAAATCTCAAAAAAAAAATAGGAAAAAAAGATTTTTTCAGAAGTGGTTTTTTTGGGATAACTTTCAAATGGCTCTACCGATCGACTTTAAAAACTAATCAGCTCTCAACCTCTAAAAACTACACCGATCGCCACCAATCCGATCAAAATCGGTTAATTCGTATGAAAGATATCGTGAACGAAAGAAAACCGAGAAAAGTGTTTTTTCGGAGTTACTCCGAATTTTCTAGTTTGACCAATTAAAACTTAAAAATTCTTTATGAGGCTCAACAAACTGCGGAGAATGCCGCCCGTCGCGTAAAAATCGGTTAATTCATTCAAAAGTAATTGCGGTTTGAAAATTCAAAAAATAGTGTTCCATGGACTCTAGCCATTATTTATAGCTAAATTTGTCATTAAAAACAAATTTGGGAACTGGGGAAATAAAGGATAAAGGGAGGAGGAGGGACCTTACTCAGTAGGAATTTTTCGGTAACCGAAAAAATAATTCAGACAGCCCAGACCGGGACTCGAACCCGGATCATTTGGTTACGCGCCAAAGGCTCTACCAGTTAAGCTATCCGAGACATTGTCCGTAACTACCATTCCGTCACCTAATAAGACCTACCGAGCAAACAACGCCACCGTCCATCTTACGGTAAAGAGCCATATTAAAGCAAATTTTAAGGGAGTTGGGAAAGAACGGATAGGGGAAATGGGGGGACCTACTCAGTGGGAATTTTTTTTTTTTTTTTTTTTTTTTTTTCCGTTATTGAAGAAATAATCAGACAGCCCAGACTGGGAATCGAACCCAGATCTCTCGGTTACGCGCCAAGGGCTCTACCAGTTAAGCTATCCAAAACAAGTACTGACTACTTTATTCAGTCACGTATATAAGACCCACCGAGCAAACAACGCCACCGTCCATTTTACGGTAAAGAGCCATATTAAAGCAAATTTTAAGGGAGTTGGGAAAGAACGGATGGGGGAAAGGGGGGGACCTACTCAGTGGGAATTTTTTTTTTTTTTTTTTTTTTTTTTTTATGAAAATTATTTTTATTCTGAGTAATTTTTTTTTTTCTGAAATTATAATTATAAATATTATTATTATTATTATTATTATTATTATTATTATTATTATTATTATTATTATTATTATGTTATTAAATGCTCAGGGGGGTTGTCCCCGGAGTCCGATTCTCTGAGGGCCCAGCCTGAGCTCCATCCATTACTGCTGGACCACTCCGCACAACAAGGCGGTTAGTGATCACAGCAGGCCAAAGTCATTTTCCTAAGTAGACGGAGGGAACCTAGTATGACAGCCTTCTGCATCCTGACCGCCAAGAATTCAGCTTTTGATGAGCAAGCTGGAACTCTGGCAAGTGAGGATACAAAAGACTGTTTTATCCCTCCGAGGACGCCAACAATCAGGACGACGAGCTTGACACGGTAACCTGGGTAAAGTTTGCCAATTTCAAACAGGAGATCCTGATATATCTGTCTTTTGTGCTCTTCTTTGGCTGAGATGTTGTATTCAGCCGGGGCCGAGAACTCAATGACATAAATGTCACGAGTAGCCTTGTCGAAGAGCACAATATCAGGTTTGTTGTGATCTATCCGCCGAGTTGTTGCAAACGGCATGTTCCAATAAATTTTGCAACTGTCATTCTCAACAACCTGGGGAATATCTCCTGGCAGATAAGGCAGCACCGGTGTCACGTCAATACCGTAGCGGTGACGAAGATAGTAGTACAGTACTCTCAGGGCAGCATTGTGACGCTGGATGTATGCACCTCTCGCCAGCACAGGACATGCTGACAAAATGTGCATAAGCGTCTCCGGATGTAGTTTACACGCCCTGCAGGTCGTGTCCGGGAGCTGCACCTGGAGCACCTTGCTACGGTATTCTAGAGTGTTAATGACACCATCTTGGCAAGCAAATATGAACCCTTCAGTCTCGGACATCAGGCCAGCTGACTTTAAGAAGGAAAACGTCAGCTGGGTGGACAAGCCATGATCACGCACGTGTTTGAAGAACACGCTGTGCATAGACTCGTCCATCAGTTTGCCTAGGAGTAGTTTTTCCTCGGCGTTCCTGATGACGCTCTTGAATTCCTCCTTTCGGAGTTCCATAAGAGCGTTTATTTCTCCAAGACCAAGGGTTCTTGCCGCATATATTGCTGCCTTATATAAGAACGACCCCTTATGCGCATTCTCATGTTTATGAACAATTTGCATAAGAAAGTCATCCTCATCTGCAGTGAAATTGACAACTTCGTGTGTTAAACCCAGGACTAAACGATCGTGAAGCCGCTCCAAGCTCTGCAAACCTCTCCCACCGATCGACCGGGAGAGGTATAATCTGGCGACTGATGAATTGGGGTGCATGCTCCGGTTCATGTTGATAGTCTTACGGGTTCTGATGTCGAGATCTCGCAGATCCTTTCGGGCCCATTTTAAGACACCGAAAGAGTATAGTAAGACTGGGACAGCGAGCGTGTTAGTAGCGGAGACTTTATTTTTACCGGAAAGTTCGGAGGACCAAATTTTCCGGAGTCTCCTAACATACTCGCTACGGAGAGTTGCTTGGACTTCGGAGACCGCATGCATGCGGTGCTCTTCCATTCCTAGATATCTATACAACTCTCCGGCGTCTAATTGTCTTAAAACGCTCCCATCTACCAACTCGACATCATCACCCGTAACAGAGCACTTACCCCTCGCCAGATGTACGACCGCACACTTGTCCAACCCAAAAGACATTCCGACATCCCGCGTGTACTCTGCTACGATGTTAAGAGCCGCCTGTAGATGATCTTCATCAGCACTATACAGCTTCAGGTCATCCATATAAAGCAGATGGGTAATCGAGTATTTTCGATCACCCGGAAGCCCCACAGAGTACCCACGAGTTTTACGGAGAGCAACAGATATAGGCAGCAGTGAGATGCAAAACAGCAGAGGGCTTAAGGAATCACCTTGGAAGACCCCTCGTTTGTACTCTACAACTCCGGTTATGTGCAATGCGTTTCCACTTCCAATGTGCAAACGCGTTCGCCAGAGCTGCATTGTACGCCGAATGCATTCCACTATTTCAGGATTGACCCCCAGGCATTTGAGGAGATATAAAATCAACTCATGAGAAGTTGAGTCAAATGCCTTGCGATAGTCGATCCAGGCCATTGACAGGTTGCGTTGATAGTAGATCGCATCTTGTGTGACACATCGATCAACTATCAAGTTCTCTTTGCAACCTGACAGGCCTCTTTTGCTGCCACGCTGTTCATATATCTGTTGCCATACAGGTTCTATCTCATGCAAAATACGGTTGTTTAAAATTTTTGTAAAAATTTTATAAACCGCATTCAAGCAGGTGATAGGCCTGTAATTCTTTGGGTCAGACAAGTCACCTTTTTTTGGTATCAGTACGGTTCGCCCTTCCACGAGTCAGTCTGGAATCGGTTCGTCAGCTCTAATGTACGATGTAAATATACGGGCCAGATGGAGGTGGGTAGAAGTAAACTTCTTCCACCAAAAGACATTTATGCCATCTGGTCCCGGGGCAGCCCAATGTTTGCTGGCATTTAGAGCTGAACGAACTTCAGGCACACTGTCTGCAGGTGTGTCTTCATCAGCATTCTGTGTACGGTGTTCACGACAGAATGCTTTAAAGTCGTGCAGAGCTGGAGTATTGGCGTTCACGTTTGGTTGATCTCCATACAACTCAGTCCAAAAGCTTCCACCCGCTCAGGTGTTGGATAATTCCCGGTAACATCGGTCTTTGGTGTCAGAAAGCGTGAAGGGCTGGATCGAAACAACGAGTTGTCGACCAACCGCTTTCAGCCTTTTCTCTAGTGACTTTTGGCAGTCACTAAAGCCCGCAATTTATTGAGAGACTCTTCCTTAATGACAAGAAGAGTACTCTTATTCAGTGCGGGATGACGCCACCGAAGTTCTGAAGCAATGCGCCGACTCCGGGGCGTGTATGCTCTTTGAGTTGTTTCAAACTCAATCACACACTGAATGCGGGAGACCTGTTTCCGGGATCTGTCAATTTTGAGTCCAAGTTGTGAGATGCGCTGTCTCAACCTTGCCTCGATCGAGAGACAATGTCTCTCTCTCGGAAAAGCCGAAACTGCTGCACCATACACAACCTGGCTCACAGTGAGCAGGGTGGAATCCTCCAGGATGTTTGCACGGAGATCTTCATTTACCGCTTCTAGCTGTTGTTGGGAGTAAGTTATCTTTTTAGATATACCTACTTGCCGTCCTATAAAGGGATTGTTGTCATCCAAGGAGGAACGGCGTCGCTCTTGGTGTAATTGCGCCGGAAAGGAAAGTCTATTAGACTGCCTTCTATCCGGCACAAGCGATCTTCTATTACGCCGAAGATAAGCGGCATAATTACGCAGGTGTTTAGGCGTAAAATGCTCTAGCTCCGGATGCATATCACTCCAAAGAGTGTGCATCCGGGCCATATAACCGCTCACCCCCGGCTCGCTACGTTGGTAGCACACCAAGAGGTCGACTCGTAGTTCCTCCGTTCACTTAAAGAAAGTCCTTAAAGCGCCAGGGTCGTCATCGTTCATCGGGTCCGGCGTGCTCCTCCCACCTGATGAATGGTCCTCATCCGAAAAGGACCGGTTGTGGGGAGCACTTCTGAGATTACGCCTTGTTGTAACTCAGTATTTCAATGCAGTGGGTAGTTGGCCCACTGCATCGGCTACGTCGTTCGCCTACAGACCTAGTGTTATGGTCTGCGTTTCCCGCGATGCGCCGCTTGGAGGCCACGTAGCAAGCACCGCGGCCACGTAGCAAGCACTTGTCTCGGATAGCTTAACTGGTAGAGCCCTTGGCGCGTAACCGAGAGATCTGGGTTCGATTCCCAGTCTGGGCTGCCTGATTATTTTTTCAATTACGAAAAAATTCCCACTGAGTAGGTCCCCCCTTTCCCCTATCCGTTCTTTCCCAACTCCCTTAAAATTTGCTTTGATATGGCTCTTTACCGTAAGATGGACGGTGGCGTTGTTTGCTCGGTAGGTCTTATATACGTGACTGAATAAAGTAGTCAGTACTTGTCTCGGATAGCTTAACTGGTAGAGCCCTTGGCGCGTAACCGAGAGATCTGGGTTCGATTCCCAGTCTTGTCTGATTATTTTTTCAATTACGGAAAAATTCCCACTGAGTAGGTCCCCTCTTTCCCCTATCCGTTCTTTCCCAACTCCCTTAAAAAAAAAAAAAAAAAATTTGCTTTGATATGGCTTCTAAACTATGGACTCTAAACTTCTATCAGACTTTTGAGCTCAAAAAGCTCAAAAGCATAGAAAAAGTATCTTTTTGAGCTCAAAGAGCTCAAAAAAATCTGCCAGGTATTAACAGAATTAGCGGGAAGTTGAAGGGATGGCCTTCATGGTCAACCGTTTTCCTAATTTTTAACTTCCCGCTAAGAAAATCGAAGCTTTTTAAAAATCAGGAAGTTATTGTTTTCACCCCGTTTTGCAAAAATCAAGTTTTCAACAGATCTCGACGTTTCAAGGTCATAGGAAGCTTCCCTGACTACTCCCGCGATGTTGTCACTATGTCTGTATGTGTGTGTGTGTTTTTTTTTTTTTTTTAACTTAAGGGGGGGAATCCTTTTTACGGATTCCAGGCATAGCTGTTCGGCCTGGATATGTGGCGACTCGACGCAGCGTTATACTAAAACTCGACGCTAACGCCCCTAACCACTAAACCCTAAACCCCTTTTCTTCTTTCCTCTAATCCCTCATGGAAACCGCCGTCAGGCATTACTTCGTGAGGGAAGGATCTAGCTACTGCTATTCTTTCTGGTGGCTAAGGTGTTATTTTTTCTTCCTTCTAGTTTCTGTCATTTGCCCTTTTTCTTTCAATGGAACGCAGCTCTGTAAGCACTTCGGTGGTAAACGTGCTTGTGGCGTTCCAGGCAGCTTTGGACGACAGCATTTCTTCTATTATTGACTCTGGTGTGATTTTCTTGTTCAGGATCTTCTCTAACTCATCACGCTGTGGAATAAAACGAGGGCACTCAAAGAAAACGTGCTCCGCATTTTCAGCAACTCTTGGGCAAGACGGACACTCTGGGGAATTATCGTGCTTAAAGCGATGAAGGTACTCCCGGAATCAGCCGTGTCCTGACAACATCTGGGTCAGATAGTAGTTGGCCTCGCCGTGATTCCGGTTAAGCCAAACGTCAATCCTTGGTATAAGTCGATGAGTTCATCTTCCCTTCTCCGCAGCATCCCATAGTTGTTGCCATCTTGCTATATTATGTTGTCACTCTTCAGTTCTCAGTTATTCAGCGCTCAGTGTAGATGACCTCTGTCGGTGATATAGGTTCTGTCTTTTCTCAGCTAGGACTCTAAGAGGCAGAGTTCCAGAAATGACGCACACTGCCTCCTCGGATATTGTGCGGAACGCGCTTGCAAATCTCAGTGCACTTATCGGTAGACCGGTTTGGCTTTCCTCCATGATTCTTGGGTCTCCAGCGCGTCTGCCCAAACGGATATTCCATATGTAAGCACTGATGTGACTACTGACGACAGCAATAGTCTCCTGCTCTGCTTCGGGCCTCCAACATTCGGCATCAGTCTTGATAGACTAGTTACCACCGCTGATGCTTTAGCACTTACGTGTTCGACCTGTTGCTTAAAGTTTAGTCGAGCATCCAGCGTCACCCCCAGATATCGGATAAATGGTTGCGATGCGATCTCCTGCTCGCCGATATTCAGCTTGATGTTTTCTACGATCTTTCTGCTGGTGATGAGCACAGCTTCAGTTTTGTGCTTGGCTAACTCCAACTTCATCATCTCCATCCATAGGTTAATCCGGCTAAATGTGATATCGAAAGCCAGATTGATCTCTTCCAAGTGTTTCGCGACAATCACTACCGCTACATCATCGGCATATGCAACAAGTTTCACCTCTGATGGTAATGCAACTCTCAGGAGACCATCATACATGATGTTCCACAGCAAAGGACCCAAAACCGAGCCCTGTGGCACTCCTCCGGTTATTTTGTACTCCCTTAGACCGTTTTTCATGTCATATTTGAGGACTCTGTCTGTAAAACAGTTTGCTACCATTCTTCGCAGGTTTCCTGGCACTTCTTTATCTTCGATAGCTCGCATGATGCAGTCCCAGTTAGCGGAATTGAAGGCATTTTTTATGTCCAAGGCAGCCACTAAACAATACTTCTTTCTGCCACGTTCCCATCTCTTTCCAGCGATTGCCTTCTTAGCTGTATCGACCAGCAGGTTGATCGCATCCAGCGTTGATCGTCCTTTCCGGAAACCATACTGGCCTTTTGCTTGGAGTAGATCGACGGCTGCTTTTATTCGTTGGTGCATTATACGCTCTAATATCTTACCCGCTGTATCCAGCATGCAGAGTGGTCGGTAGGATGATGGCTCGTCCGGTGGCTTCTCCCCTTTAGGGAGAAGTACAAGTCTTTGCTGTTTCCATCTTCTAGGAAAAATCCCTTCTTTGAGGCACGAATCGTAGGTATCTAAGAATAGATTTGGCGCTGCTTTAATAGCTGTTTTTAATGCAATATTCGAGATTCCATCCAATCCCGGCGCCTTATTATTCCCTACTCGGTTGCACGCCTCCATCAGTTCCTCTTCTGTGACAGGTAGAATGTCTTCTCGATTTACTGGCAATGAAGAATAGCCGAACTTACTTTGTCGAGGAAACAGCGTAGAAATTATTCTTTCCAGGAGCTGTGGACACGTAGGTGATGGCATTGGCTGGTGCTTCAGGTGGATCATGACCACCCTATACGGTCTGGCCCATAGGTCCTTTTCTACCTTATCGACGAGTTCCTTGCAACAGCGTCTTTTGCTATTTTTGATGGCCTTGTTCAGTTCTCGACGGGCCTTTTTGTATTCTGCGACCAGCTCCGCAAAGTTAGGTCGTCAGTGACCACGCTGTCATAATCTTCTCTTTTTGTGTCAAGCTGTGCGAAGGGCGTTAATCTGATCATTCCACCAGTGCACCGATGGTCTTTTATTGATGCCACGCTTACGGGGCATGCAGGTGTCGCATGCCTGGGCAATTCTTGTCATTAAGTCCTTCGTCTTCTCTACAGCATTTCCTGTGATGATGGTCGAGTCACTGTCTAAGGTTACGACCAAAGCTTCCGAGTCAAAGTCTTTCACTTTCCATCAAGCTGCATTAGTTTGTCTAGTTGCTTTTTGAGGGTTCCCGCCAGCCGATATTTTCTCAAAGTATTGCACTGTGGTCGCTGGCGGTGTAGGTGTTTAAGACTTCCCAAGAATAGTTTCCTTTCAATAAGCTGCTGCTGACGAATGTGAGGTCTATTATCGAACTAGCCTCTCCCTTGGTATATGTTGGTGTCTCACCGATGTTGAGAAGGACCACGTCCAGTGAGGCCATTGCTTCACGTAGTGCCTTGCCTTGTGCATTAGTCTGCTTGCTGCCCCAGTCTACCGCCTAGAAATTGAAGTCCCCTGCTATAGCTACTGGGTAGTATTGCTTTGCGTCGTCGGTCAGTCGATCCAGGAAGTCAGTAAAGTCGGCAATGGAAAGGCTAGGTGGTGCATAGCAACTATAAAAACGGATATCGTTAATAGACGCTGCTACAAAGCCGATGCTATCATTGCTCACTATGCTCTGGAAGGGAAGTTTGCCACAGGACCAGATGACAGCCTTGGTGGTGCTGTCAGTTTCCCAAGGTTGGTTATTCCGGTGTCTGTATGGCTCTGCTATTATTACTAAATCAAGCTCTAATTCACGCACGGTCTGCACGAGCAGGTCATGCGCGGCCTCACAGTAATTGAGGTTAAGCTGTAATATCCTCATGTTTGCTTGCTTGTCATTCTCTGGAGTGTCTCTTTGTATATCGGGCACCTGTATGTGCTGGTGTGATGAGCAGCGTTATCTGCGCTCTTATTTTCCGCGCATAATACACACTTCGCTGGGTTTTTACAGTCCGCAATCTTGTGTCCTTCTTGGCCTTATCTGATGCGTAGCTTGGATCGATCTGTCTTGCTTCTGCATTGGGATCCGTGGTGCCCGAAATGCCAGCATTTGTAACATTGGGTAGGTTTCCTCGTGGCTCTAATTCGGCAGTTGACCCAGCCAATTCGGATTTTACCGCTTCCTTCTAATATCTTCTGAGCTGCTGCAGTTGGTAGTGTCACGACAGCGGTTTGGGTACCTCTGTAGGCTTTGCGGATCTTGATTGTCTCTGGTGGTATTTCGCAGAGCTCCTTGGTTGCCGTATGCAGGGCAGCCTGAATATCCTCCTTTGTTGTGGTGTCATCTAGGTCTCGGATCTCGATGTCTTCTTGTGGCCCTTTGCAGATCACTTTGGCCTCCTCCTTAAGAATGTTTGCGATGGTCTGTTGCAGGCCTTGGCCTTTGTCCACGCTCTTCCGCGAAATCGTAATCAGCAAGTCCCCGCTTCTGGTCTTGTTGATCTTGTCCACCGTTGTGCGAACCTGCTCATCAGGGACGTCCTTCTTTATGCGACGCAGAATTTCGGCGTACTTTGCTTTTTCGGCCGGGCGGATGATCAGTGCGTCGGGTCTGATCCATTTGAGCGGTTTTTTGCGCTTAGGCTCCGGCATGGGCTTCTTTGAAGGCTCCTTTGGGAGTAGTTCTTTAGCTAGCCTCCATTTCTCTTTCCTTGTGTGGACATCTTTCCAATCAGTCGCGTCTTTTTTTTCGGCGTTCTGCTTCATCATGTTTTTCGGAGGACTTGGTTTAAAGTCCTTTCTCTTCGTCAATCGCCCATCTATTCCATCTGGGGAGTTTCGGTCCTTCCTCTTGTTAGACTTGTTGGAAGTATGACCTTCGTCTTTAGCATTAGATTCACCGTCACCATCGCCTCCGGTGTCCATTGATTCTTCGATCTCCACAGTAAGTTGACTGCTCTTCTCCGGCGTAAGACGAAGAGTGAGTCGTCGAGGTGACTGCCATTCTTCGTCCAGTTTTTCAAACGTTCGAAGGGCGTTAACTACCCCGGTTGCCTTGGCCTTTACCTCTTTATGGATATTGACCTTTAATTGGACAAACTCATGCAGTTCGCTGGTCAGCTTTTCGAGGCGTTCCAGCGCTTGCGTCCGCTTCATCTCAGCGCTTGCTGTAATCGCTGCTTCTTGGGCGTGAGGCCCACTAATACTCCTGTCCTTTTCTTTTTTCTCGTTTCTCGTTTCTTCCATGATTTTGAGTGATACTCCAAAGCAAAAGGTCGTCTCCGAACGCGATGCCTCCGGAAGTGGAGAAGTGATCACTCTTACAGCTACCTCCACTGCTATAAGAGCTTTCAGTCATTGAAGCGGAAAACTGGGGACGCGCCCGGTGAGAAATTGGCTTCTTCCGACGGGTGTGTGTGTGTGTGTGTGTGTGTGTGTGTGTGTGTGTGTGTGTGTGTGTGTGTGTGTGTGACTATGTGACTCCCTTATAACTTTTGAATGACTGAACTGATCGGAATCTACTAAACGACGTTCTAAACAGTTCCCTTAAACTTAGAATTCCTGTGAGTTTAAACCGATTCGGACCGATAGATTTTGAGAAATTATGGAAAATCTCAAAAAAAAATTAGGAAAACGTTTGACCCCAAAGGCCATCCCTGCAACTTCCCGCTACCTTCATACCTAAGTGCTCAAAAATTTACTTATTTTTTAAGCCCTTCGAGCTCAAAAATATAATTATTGTGTAATTTTGAGCTCTTTAAGCTCAAATAAATCGCGGTTCTGTGCTTTTGAGCTCTTCGAGCTCAAAAGGCTAATGGAAGTTTTATAGCACACTATTTTTTGAATTTTCAAACCGCAATAACTTTTGAATAAATTAACCGATTTTCTCGTGGATTACGGCATTCAACGCAATTTTTTGAGTTCTTTGAAAAATTTTTAAGCATAAACTGGTCAGACTGAAAATTTTATAAAAATTCTGAAAAAAAAAGTTTTTTCCTATTTTTTTCGATAACGATATCTCACGTATCTCACGAACAAATCAACCGATGACCGAGCTGGTGGCAATCAACGTGGTTTTTTGAGGTTAAGAGCTGATTAGTTTTTGAAATTGATTGGTTTAGCCGTTTAAAAGATATTTCAAAAAAACGAATTTTTATAAATTTTATTTTTGAGATTTCTCAAAATTGATCGACTCAAATTCTGTAAGTTATTATTTTAGAATTTTAGGGGCAATGGAACTCTTCAGAACACCGCTTATGTCTATCGAATCGGATGATCCGTTCAAAAGTTATGAGAGATTTACATACAAACACACACACACACACACACACACACACACACACGAAGTAATGCCTGACGGCGGTTTCCATGAGAAAAAAAAAAAAAAAAAAAAACACACACACACACACACACACACATACATTCAGACACGGTGACATCATAGCGGAAATAGTCAAGAAAGCTTCCTAGGACCTCAAAACGTCGAGATCTGATGAAAACTCGATTTTCGAAAAACGGGGTGAAAACAATAACTTCCCGATTTTTAAAAATTTTCAATTTTCTTAGCGGGAAGTTAAAATAAGAAAAAAATTTTTTCTGAAAGTGGTGTTTTTTGGAATAACTTTTAAACGGCTTTATCGATCTACTTTGAAAACTAATTCGCCCTTAAGCTCAAAAAACGTCAATCGCCACCAAGCTGGTCGAAATCGGTTGATTCGTTCGAGAGATATCGTGAACGAAAGAAAACCGAAAAAAGTGTTTTTTCTGGATTACACCGAAATGTTTGGTTGGATCAATTAAAACCTGAAAATCACTTATAGAGATGATAAAATTGCGTTGAATGCCGCAAACCGCGTAAAAATCAGTTAATCCATTCAAAAGTTATTGCGGTTTGAAAAGTCCAAAAATAGTGTTCTATGAAACTTCTATCAGACTTTTGAGCTGGGAGAGCTCAAATGCATAGAAATATTATTTTTCTGAACCTAGCGAGCTCAAAATATCACATTCATCATATGAACGGAATTAGCGGGAAGTTGCAGGAATGGCCTTTAGGGTGAACCATTTTTCTAATTTTAAACTTACCACTAAGAAAATCGAAGATTTTCAGAAATCGGAAGTTATTGGTTTTACCCCGTTTTTCGAAAATCGATTTTTCATCAGATCTCGAAGTTTTGAGGTCTTAGGAAGCTTCCCTGACTACTCCCGCGAGGTTGTCACTATGTCTGTATGTATGTGTGTGTGTTTGTGTTTTTTTTTTTTTTTTTTTTTTTTTTTCATAGAGGAGGTCAAATACATTCACGTATACCAGGACAAGATGTTTGTCCTGGGTATTTCGGACTCGAAAGTCAATATTATTGACAACAATACCGACTAAACATCCTCCTCTCTTTTCCCCTATAGATGTTACGGGGAAGATTGGATCGGGACCGCGATAGCATTACTTCAATCCAGTCCGTGTTGCGTCTCACGACGGTTACTCCTAGTTACTAGTCTCTTTCTGCGATTTTTTCCTTTAAAAGACGCTGCGCATAGGTTGCGACAGCTGACCAGTTATCTTATTTTTTGAGCATGCAGGTTACTAAGCTCTCAGGGGAGAGCGTGGTGCCAATAGTTCCATCAATACTGCTTTTGTAGTCCTTCCACCGGTCACACTCAAAGAACGTGTGCTCGACGTTGTCAATTTTGTCTGGGCAGTATTTCCACGTTAGTGTGCTGTGCAGTCCCATCGTAAAAAGATAGGCATTGAGTTGCCCATGTCCCGTCAATAGCTGGGTCAAGAAAAAGTCCGTTTCTCCGTATTCCCGAGAAAGCCAGCCGTTGATGTTTGGGATCAGGCGTGCCGTCCATCTGCCCGTCTCTCCCGATATCCATCGGTCCTGCCAGTCTTGTTGCGTTTCCGCCTTTATCCTCGTTCTTGCGTCCTTCATGTTTTCGTCACTGTTTTTAGCGTCATAGAGTTTCGCTCTCTCAAACGCGAGTAGGTCGATGGGTGCGGCTTCTGCAATGACCAATATAGCCGCCTCGGAATCTGTTCAATAGGCACAGATAACCCTGAGAGTGCCTCGCTGCTGCACTGCCGCTATTTTTCGTCGGTAGTAGTCTAAGAGCCAGCTTAAATCTGACAACACATATTTTACGGTACCTGAAATTTCGTTCAGTGAGACAGCTATACCCAGTAAACAAGCAATGGGTACTAGCTAAGCCCGGCCGCGGTAGGTTTGGGGTCCCTCAGGTGAGCCAGGTATGAAAATTAAGTAAATTTTTAAAGTATTTTACGACATCTGCCATTTTAATATGTTATAATATACCTTTAGAACAATTGAAAAATAACTATGGCTGCCGATTTTAAAGGTTGCAACATCACGGCAGCCACTTTTCAAAATTCGAAAAAAAAAATTTTTTTAAAGTATTTTACGGCGTCTGCCATTTTAATATATTATTTATTGAACTATTTTAAGCTAATATTGAAAATAGCTGCCATTGTTTCCGGTTGTAACTATCCGGTTTACAGCGAAACCTTACTATAATTGAAAATATTTATTCATTCATATAGAATATATTTAGTTTTGGAAATAATTGATTACAGATATAATAAATGTTAAAATTGTCAGTTATTGATTGGTTTTATAATAAATTTTCATCTTCGGAATCGTCTCCAGCAAGTGACAAGTCATCTTCATCCACTAAATCAGATTCTGTAAAAATAAAATACAAATTTTTGAGTGAGCTTATGAGAATTAAAATAAATTTTACTATGCTGTTATTACCTTCCGAATTTTGAATTAAGTCGCTGACAAAGCAAGGAAGTTGGTTTCCTTCAAACCACTTAAACACGTAACAGTTTTCCATCTCCATCCAGCCATATGCCAGGGGGCTCAGTGATGTGGGCTCTTTCGCATGAGCATTTTTCCAAATGCTGGCAATATAATGCGTCCTTAAAACCTGTTGATAAAGTTCAGGTTTACACGGAGGGATCAAGCTTGCATCAAAGGTCCGGAGTTTTTTATTAAAATTTTCGTTCATATCAACAGCCTTGTAGGAATTAACAAATAGCTGAAACCTCCCATCATCAACATCGATGGATTTTTTAGCATTGTACATAAGGCAAGTGTACTTCTGGATAACATTGAATAGTTCACGTAAGGTATCCTCAGTCAGGCTAATGTCACCGAAAGCAGCGAACGCTTGTTGAAATTCAACGTTATTTTTCAGTAACGTGAAAGGTTTTTTTTTGCCTCGATTAAAAAAAGCTGGATTGAAATCACAACCACTGAAAGCGTGGAAGCCAATTAAGCTTTTAGCTAGAAGTGGACCAAGTTGTATGTATATTTTACTGATATCAATAAACCGTTCGTTGTTACCTGTCCCGGTTAGCATCCAAATGTGAGAGGAAAGATTTTTCAAGTTAACCATATTGCCCAGCATGATTACTAAAATGTCAGTATCTGAACATCTAATAACAATATTAGACTGATCAGAAATGCTACAAGCATGGAAAATAATTCTACTGTCTGCTTCTTCATGAGATTTACAACACAAATCTTCTACGATACTTGACTCAACTATACCGTTATTGGACCTATATGAATAGCAATCTTTGAAACTTAAATGGATCAGTTTATTTCCAATAAACGGCGCAACATCATCCATTGCCCAATGTACAGTAAAAAAATTAATAAGGGCTTCCTTGAATTTGGTATTTCGCATTTCTTTAGTAAAATCACTTGGTCTGATTTGATCAGGTCCGGAAATCGAGTAATCAATTAGTGGTGCTTCATGTCGAAGACTCCGCTCGTTGTCTTTGATGGAAGGGTACCAATATTGATCGAAGATAACATCTACTCTGGATGCTGAAAATTTAGTAATCATTTGCAAAAATTTCTTTGAAATATTACCAAATGTCCTGGGTACTTCTTTCATAGCATGTAGAATAAAGAAACCGTCGATCAAATATACATCAGTGTGACTTGGTGGATCATGGTCAATTTTTGCCTCAAGACATTTGGCAAGTGCTGACTTATCGGTTTTATGAATTCCTCCGTCCAAATGGCATAGAGAAAGAGGCACAGGAGTTATCGGATAAGATAAAATTTTGAGGACATCGATCTTATAGTCCATCGATAGCCCCAACATGCGTCCGAATAAATCCCGCTGTATTTTGATTTCTTGATTTTTTCCTCCAACTTTGACGGTTTTTTTTTTTCTGTCAGACTTGAAAAATTGTGAATTGGTATTTTCTTGATTGCTTTATCAAACCGGTTAATATCTGATGAACATTCAGAAATGAATGCATTGCGTAGATCATCACCAATCTTTTCAACGTTCAGAAGAAAGTTGTCTACTTGAGCTGAAGCAGCTTTACCAGATGCAATGTTAAACAATTGATTCGGAGGTAACTGGGCACTAAAAGGATTGATATATTGATCAAAAGATTTTACAAACTTTTCCAGTTGCTCGGAACTTTTTTTGATGTTCGATGGCTGTAACTCTGCTGAAATATCTTGTTTTTTATGAATGCCTATCTCTTCCAAAACGTGGGTGATAATAGTTGATCGAATATCATGACTACGAGCCCAACGTTGACGAGCTCCGATGGAATCTGTCAAATGAGTGATTCCAGTTAGTCGCCTAGCAGCATCCGCATTGATCGTTTGCTCTAGAGTTAAGTCAATTGGCTGCCTCGAAAATGGTTTTCCCGTACGTTTAATTCCAAAGAACCCTTTTTTAAAATCTTCTTCTAGCCCTGGATGAGTTTCAGCAACTTTCATAAGGTTGTAATGATACGTAACCGTCCACCTCGCATAATTTTGATGGTTAAATGCAAAAAATAAGTTAGTAATTTTAGGTAAAATATTTCTGAATAACTCAAAATCTCCCAAACGAATACTCCTGCTAAGAATTAAATAATAATGTACAAGCTTTACGTACACCATATAAAACTGAGCAGTCTTACCAAAATCACCATGGACAGTTTGTTCTTCAAATTTAGCATAGTTTGCACACAATTCTTTGAGTTTTTCGTCGTGAATAAAAAATATCGGTGTTTGGCAAGATTGCAATCTTTTCAATTCTTGCAATACATCATCAGTTATTTCAATTTTTTCTTGTTCCAAGAAAGATCGGAAATGAAGAATTTGCAATCCTAAGGCCATCATAGGATGTAACCTCTTACACCGGTTAAAATGTTTGCCATCTATAAAACTTGCTACAGACCCACTCGCAAGCAACTCACTCTCAACCATAATTGTTGACAATCCACAACCATTAATAAATTTCCCAATAGCTTTAAAATAAGATAGCATGATGTGAAAAGAGCCCATATGTATAAATAATTTAGAAAATTTTGGACTTGTCTCAGTGGCTTTAATTTGAAAAGCGATTTTTGCTATAGCCAAGTCGTATGTTACTTGCATATAAGGTTGGTTAACTTCTTCCAAAATTTTCATACATTGCTCCATTGTCTCCAAAACTACTGGGTGAGCTGTTGGAGATGCATTGATAGGAGTGAGATAAGAAATTAATTGCTGAGGACTGTCATTTTTTGTGACAGCACTATTAAAACCTGCCCACATTGGGATATCGGGTAAACGTACAGCATGGCTAAGCATCCAAACAGTATCGATACGATTGTACAGATCTTGATGCATGATGATATTTTCGTCTTCTTTTTCAGAAATTTCGGGTTGAAAACCACTGCTCATTTTACTTTTTTTATGAAATAACGGTAATTCTGGATCAATTGCTTCGAAAGATCGTCTTCGGCGTCTTTTAGTATAGGTTTCAGGCAAATCGTCAACATCTTCAATATTTTCTAGTGCAGGATCGATGTTTTGATATATTATCCCTACTAGACTGGGCCAAAAAAACTGACTATTTTTTTTTTCTATCGATACTGTGAAAATATCATTCATGATGATAAAAAAAAATTATTGTGCAAGTTTGAGTCCTTAATAATAATATTAAGGGGTGTATCGTTACGACTATTGATTTTTCAACAGTAATCGCATTTTTTACTCAAAATTCGTTAATTATCAATCTGAAAAATTTTAGCGATATGTATTCTTATAGGAAATTAAATTTCCTAAAAAAAAGTTATCCTTGTAAATTACTGTAAAACAAGCCGTTTCCTTGTAATCATGCCTTAAACAAAGATTTATTTTTTCAATTTTGCGTTTCAATTTTGGATTTTTGTAGCTACCAGAAATATCAATATTTTTACAATTTAAAATACTTATTTTCAAAGGAAATTTAATGCTCTACAAAAAAGGTCTCTTAACATTTTTGATTAAATTCACTCCTTTCAAAGTTATTCGACGTTGAAGTTAAATTCAAAAATAATTTATCGTTTTTTTCGCGTTACCCATGATTTTTTCCTTTTGATTGAAAAATTTATGACTTTAATATTGAGAATAATTTTTTTTTTGTTGGAAGACTAAATTTTTTATAAAATCATAATTTACCAATGTATTATTTTGCTTTTTAACGATTAATTATCGACATAAATTCATTTTTACTGTATTTAACTAACTCCAATAGTAAAATAAATTCGGTCCCTTTATTATAAATTATTTATTTGCCTAGTGACATACTTTTACTTACAGAAAAAATTGAATAATAAGTCAAAACAAATTAAATCAATAAAAGAGATAAAAAATCATTTTATTTTCACTTATAATTTATATTTTACAAAAAATTCTGTAGTTGTTATCAAATGATGGCAAATGATCAGTTGAAAAAATAATTATTCAATCAAATTACTTTTATTACAATTTGGGTATTTTTCCCGGTGTTCACTAACGGCTAACAACAAATACTGAAGTTGTTCTTCGTTTTTAGTGAGACACTTATTGTAATCTTCAATTAATGATACACCACGTTCTGCAACATCATTGACGACAGCTAATTTTCCAAAAAATTCCTTACACTCTTGAAAACTATCATTATTGGACCAATTGCTTATGTCTTCATCGATAAAATCATACGGCAAATCAAATTCTTTGAATATGGTGAGCGATTCTACAGAAATGAAGTCACTGATATCTTTTTCTAGCAATTCATCTGAATCGCTTGCTACTTCATATTTTCTGGTTTTAGTATTTGATGATTTAGTATTTATTAGATTTTCAATCATTTTTTTCTTCACAGTCAGGTCAATAGAATCATCAAATAGAGACATTATGGCTAATTGATCACTCAAATACCATAAATGTCTCACCATTTTCTTGAGAGCAGCTTGCGATACAGTCGAGTTTATTTTGTTATATAATATCAATTGTTGCATCAAAGTCAAATCATTATTTGGAGCCAAAATTGCCGAGGATGAAGTAAACCAAGCTTTTATATAAGTTGTAACTATGAAAATACAAATATGACGAAGATTATTTAACTCTTTAGGTGTAATCTTAAACTCTGTTCGAAAAATAAATATTTTCAAACAATAAATCGCCTTCGACATCCAACGAGCATGACTCATTGCTCCCGGACATTTAAAAGTGTAATTATCCTTTGGCGTAGCTCCCAAGAAAATAGATGATAACTCAAAAATTCTCGATAGTCATTTCTTGGAAGAAATTTCTGCAAAAAATATGATCATTTCTGTTATTATTGAAAGGTAATATCTTTACATGAGAACTGGAGATTTTAAATTGTGTACACAAAACGTGGTCAACTTGAATTAAGAAAATTATTAAAAGAACACTATCTTGCCTAAAATGAAAATTTTCTTTGACCAAAAAGTTTTTTCTGTGTACTTTTACAACTCAAATAACAACTCAAAATATACCTGCGAATAATTATCGATAAAACTTAATAGTTCATCTTTTTTGTTTAATAGTATATTAGCCACTATCTTATCGTTGATGCCAGCGTTATATTTGGATGTGTTGATTTTATTCCAACCGATTTTAAATCGATTAAAAAATGGAACGTTCGGACCTGATTGTACTGGCCAGTAAGCTTCAAAAACGCCTTTTATGACAAGTTCAATTACATGATGACGACAGGGTAACCATATAAGCTTTCGTTTCAGAATTTTCTCAAGCTCTACGCCAGCGCCATGATGAATTCCTATAGATTAGAAAGATAAAGATTTGATTAGAAACATGAATGGCAAATCAAGTGATTTTTTATTTTGAACTATATTACTTCCATAAATTCTGAAAATATAACAATCAGTGGAGTTAATTTTTGTAATAAAGTTTATTTTTAAATATTATCATCTGACCACAGAAAACTTTATTTTTGGCAAAAAAAAATCAACTTGCCGGTTTTTAGAGGTTTTTTAATTGGAATATTGAAAAAATAATTGTGAAAAGATCTTAAGTATAATTTTTCTCTACTTTTTCAAATCTGAGCTTTTTTCAAGTAAATAAGACTAATAATTAAAATTTACCCGTATTGGTTGCTGCAGTATCAAAGCATATCGCTTTTATGTAATTACTGACACCCCATTGCTCCATAGTTGAGTATACAGCTAAAGCTTGCTCAATCCCAGATCCTGAATTAATTTTTGGAATACCCAATAGCTGTTCACTGCCAGACGATGTTAAAAGCACCGGAAGCCTATCTACTGTTTCTGTCCCAACAATATCACTTAGCAGTTTACCATCCCAATGGACCACATAATTGTCATTGAATTTTTAAGTCTTCTTTTAAGCCTTTAGCAATTTCTTTCCGATGAATTATACGCTGTCGTTGAATAGTTTTATAACTCAAATTTACATTCCGAGTATCGAATCCCACACTTTTTAAAGTAGCTGCCAAAACATATGTGGCGCTTCGGCTACTTACATTACCACGATCCAGTGCAGCAGCTAATTCTGGCGTCATAATATTAATTTTGGTGTCCGTTTTGCTGTTAAAAATCTGTTTCAAAGTTAGACACATTTGAATTTTGACTCATAAATGAATCTGACTTTGATTGCAACTCCTGACTAGATGTTGTAGCATCACAATCATCATTACTGTTATAATCACGAGAGGTGTCTTCTGAAAAATATAAATTATTTTGACATTGTTAAATAGAAAATACACTTCTTACAAAAAATAAGGGAGCAAGAAAAAAATCAAAATATTTGGGGTATTTTCAACAGTCTGTAACTTATAAAAAAACTATCGTACAACAAATAAAAAAAAGCAAATTGCAGCTCTCAGTATTTTATTTTTGGATCTGAGTTCCAAAAATTTTTTTATTCCTAATCTTAAGAAATCTACCGAGATAAAAATTTTTGAAATTTTTTTTGGTTTTTATTCTTAGCTTATGGATTTGGAAAAAATTTTTTTGATTTAATCTCTATATGGACTGGATATCTTGCTCATTGAGCTTCGATTTGTTAGTTTGAAAACCTCGATTTGAGCATTTCTCGCTGAGATATCGGCGTTTTAATGAAAAAAGACCATTCTGTCTTTGATTATCAATACCTCAGCAACCAATGATCGTAAAGAAAATTCAAGATGGGTTTTGAAAACTTGGATGAATTTTCTACAAGAATTAGCCATTGATTTTTTGAAAAAAAATTTTTTTTTAATCATTACATGAATTTAAAAAGCAACAAAAAAGGGCTTTTCGTAGTTTTTTAAAAAATCAATTGCCTAATCAAAATTTGCTGCAATTTCCTTTTTTTTTATTTACTGTACGATATGTTTTTCACCAGTTACAGCCTGTTGGAAATCCTCCGAATACTTGGATTTCTTTCTTACTTCCTTAATTTTTGTAAGAGTATGATAAAAATTACACAATTGTGTAAGTTTGCAAGGCAATTAACTACTAAAATATTATTTTTGTGTAGAAAATATGCAAAAAATAAGTTATAAAATTGTCAATCTTAACATAATTTAAGTTAATTGTACAGAAAAAAAGATTATATCATCAGCCATATAAATTTTAGGAAAATCTGAGATTTTTCGAGCGTGAAATAATTTCATTGGCCTAAAACAATTCGATTTGAATCAAATTATTTTAGTTTTCTTAGATATATTTTCATCAGTTGAGAAAATTGATTCTTTATTGAAGAATTTTTTTCTTACTTTGTGTAAAACTTAAAAAATTTATTGAATATAATAATTTAGATAAGTATTTATTCATTAGAACATAGTAACTTATTATTAGCACGGTACAAAATAGTTATTTTGACTTTATTAAACTATTATTAATGAATACGTACCTATCGCCTCTATTTCCATTATTTCTTCGTGTTTTTCGTCTGTGATATTATTATTATTTTCTTGCAGATTTGAAGACATTGGAAGTTGAAAATCAATATTATTATTTCTATCGAAACCTTTTAAACTATTCTTCCCAGCGATGTCAAATAATTGTTCGAGTTTTTTTTCAAAGCTATTTTCTCTTTGTTTTTGAGCACGTGATTTTTTTTGCGATTGCACAGTAAATATTTCCACTTTTGAAAATACTAATTATTTTCTTTACAATGTTGCAAAAACCAGAAGTTGAAATCTGCAAATTATTCCAGCAGTCTTGAACGACACTAGCAGTTTTGAAGCACTATCATAAATTTTTAATTTGAGAACTTTATGTTGATAAAAAATAATGATAAAACTTCTTTGACAGTCGGAAGCTTACGGTTATTAATTTTCTCAATAGGAACACCGATTAAATAAGTTTTCTCCAATGACATAGTGGCGAGTTTTTTTATCAAATCGAACTTAAACGTTACAAAGTAACGTAATGAAACAATTCACAAACACAGAATTAACTAAACGCTTAATTTGTAATACTGAAACAATTAGATACCATAAATAAATTCAAACTATCAATTACAATTAAACAATCTAAAGAAATAAAAGAAGAAAATTATATACCAAACAATAAATAAATACTTAATGAAAACTTAAATTTGCGTTGACAACGTTTAAGTTACTTTGCACAATGAAGAATAGAAACAAAGTAATTATGCACAAAGAGTATTCATTTTTGAACAATGCAATGATAAAAAGCAGGGGGTGGGAGTGAAGAAAGGCTATATTTTCAGCTTCAGTAATAGATTACGGAAAAGCTCACGATACCTCGCAGCGCTTTGGCGTGAAGAAAGGCAGCGCTGTAGCGTATAACAATCAAGGTCATTTTCCGATCAAAGGAAATCAAAGTTATTATACACGGATAGTATTCCCTTTTTGAAAAGCGCAATAATAGAAGCAAGGTGGTGGGAGAAAGGAAGGCTATGTTTTCAGCTTCGGTAACAGATTACGGAAAAGCTCACGATAACTCGCAGCGCTGTAACGTGAAACTTTCAAGGTCATTTTCAGGTGGTCGACTTCGCTAATAAACACTTACAAATGTAATCGTGGAGGGAGAGTAAAATTAAATTCTCGTTGACATTAAAAAGGACAAAACAACAAGAGGGCTAAAAACGGAAGTTTAAAAGTGTAAGTTTATAGAAAAAATATATCCCTATACAAATAAATAATTTATAATAAAGGGACCGAATTTATTTTACTATTGGAGTTAGTTAAATACAGTAAAATGAATTTATGTCGATAATTAATCGTTAAAAAGCAAAATAATACATTGGTAAATTATGATTTTATAAAAAAATTTAGTCTTCCAACAAAAAAATTATTCTCAATATTAAAGTCATAAATTTTTCAATCAAAGGAAAAAATCATGTGTAACGCGAAAAAACGATAAATTATTTTTGAATTTAACTTCAACGTCGAATAACTTTGAAAGGAGTGAATTTAATCAAAAATGTTAAGAGACCTTTTTGTAGAGCATTAAATTTCCTTTTGAAAATAAGTATTTTAAATTGTAAAAATATTGATATTTCTGGTAGCTACAAAAATCCAAAATTGAAACGCAAAATTGAAAAAATAAATCTTTGTTTAAGGCATGATTACAAGGAAACGGCTTGTTTTACAGTAATTTACAAGGATAACTTTTTTTTAGGAAATTTAATTTCCTATAAGAATACATATCGCTAAAATTTTTCAGATTGATAATTAACGAATTTTGAGTAAAAAATGCGATTACTGTTGAAAAATCAATAGTCGTAACGATACACCCCTTAATATTATTATTAAGGACTCAAACTTGCACAATAATTTTTTTTTATCATCATGAATGATATTTTCACAGTATCGATAGAAAAAAAAAATAGTCAGTTTTTTTGGCCCAGTCTAATCCCTACCGTATCATGAAGAGTATCTTTGCCGGTTTTCGTGTCAACAAATCTATCAAAATTATCGTACGCAGTACCCACCGACAAATTATCAATTCTGTTGATGACTTCTGGACACAGTCCAGCTCGAGAAGTCGATGTATATGTAGCTTCAGTCTCAAGTTCTTCAATTGCATTGTAGCTAATGCAATGTCCGTAGCGGTTGATGATATCAATTACCTTACGGCTGCTAGTGAGACTTTTTAAAGTCATACCTAAACATATATGTTTGGAAGTTTTAAGATTTCCATTATGAGTCATATAAATTAAATCTTGACATACAGAATTGACGTGGCGTTTGAAACTGTCACTTTGTTGTCGTTTGCGAAAGTAACTTCCAATAACTGAAGCTACAAAATCCGATAGGTTTGATGGGACTGAACATTCACCTTGAATCAATTTTTGACTATTTAAATTATCTGGGAGTTTTGATTTTTCAATGTTCATTATTTCTTTGTGTAAAATCGAGGCTGCTGCTTGTAAAATGTTTTTTTCTTTTAAATGAGCAAATAAGGATTCATCTATAGAAGTAATGCCTTTCGGTGCAATAACTTTTTTATGACCTGATTGTAGTATTTGAATATTCCCAGCAAATTTAACACGAATTTTTTCTTCTAAATGTTGCGCTGAAAGTACTGAACTTAAAGTATGTCCCATATCATTACTTAACTCGCTGAAGTAATCAACATATTGTCTATGCAGAAATGAAAGAAAATAACAGCGTCCTTTTTTAATGACATTTTCTTCGACCAGAGTACATATTTCCTGAAAAACAGTTTGGTGATATTCACGGGAAATATGCCACGGTGTTTTAATAGGACTTTTTTGTAATTTTTTTTTATTTCTGACGTCTGTTCGACACTTTTCGTGGTAATATATTTTATTACTTGTAATATTTTGCAACTTACTCAGCATTTCATTGTAGTAGTCTGTATTTTCTTTTAGATTCTTCATAATACTTTCTTGAAACTGTTCTTTATTGCAATTACGTAAGCTTTCTATTTTACCATGAAATTTTTATTTTTTTCTCACAAAAACAAATAGTACCTTTACTATTGAATTTCACTTTCTGCAGTTAAAATATCCTCTTGTGAATTTAATAAGTCAGAATCTTCAACGAATCCTGCTTCCAACGATGTATCCAGTTGAGAATTATTACTCTCTATTACAATTTCGTCTAATGCCGATGAATCTACAGATAAATTCACATCTTGAGTCACAGTTTCAGCAATCATTGAATTGTATGTTGATGTTGACGGCTGCTGAGCAGATAGTGATTCCGTTGATAACATATGAGATTGAGACGCTGATGACGCAACATCTTTTATTTTTGTATCTTTCTTTTCATAAAACTTCGACTTTGAAGCTGTGAAAACCCTATAACAACTGCGGTGATATCCACAGTCATAAAGATCTGAAGGTAAAATTACATCTTTGTATTTTAGGTTATGATGGTTTCGTAAGTCTAGAATACGCCGACACTTTTTTAAAGTTTCTTCAGAAAATAAAAGCACTTTCTCCTCCCGTTCCAAGGCACAAATCACACACTTTAAATTATCAGCCATACTGATAAAGTAATGGGAAAGAAATTAATAATCAATAAATGAAATGAAAACTTCTATTTAAGTATTATATCTCAATACTTTCAACATGCAACTCTGCAGAAGATTAGAAAAGAACTAAAAAATATTTGGCTGTGAACCGTTGGGCCAGATGTTCCTTTGTGTTAGTAAAACGAACTAAATCCCCACCACTCAGTCCTAACATAAAAGAAGAGAATATTTGACTAAAATGAGTACGAAAATACTATATCATAAATCACAAGAGAGAGAGAGAGAGAGACAGATAAAAAACTACTACTCTTACTATACTACATGTTTTCTAAGCACGAACTGCAGGTAAGGTTTCGCTGTAAACCGGATAGTTACAACCGGAAAAAATGGCAGCTATTTTCAATATTAGCTTAAAATAGTTCAATAAATAATATATTAAAATGGCAGACGCCGTAAAATACTTTAAAAAAATTTTTTTTTTCGAATTTTGAAAAGTGGCTGCCGTGATGTTGCAACCTTTAAAATCGGCAGCCATAGTTATTTTTCAATTGTTCTAAAGGTATATTATAACATATTAAAATGGCAGATGTCGTAAAATACTTTAAAAATTTACTTAATTTTCATACCTGGCTCACCTGAGGGACCCCAAACCTACCGCGGCCGGGCTTAGCTAGTACCCATTGCTTGTTTACTGGGTATAGCTGTCTCACTGAACGAAATTTCAGGTACCGTAAAATATGTGTTGTCAGATTTAAGCTGGCTCTTAGAATATAGGTCTTCTGTTTCAATATATCTGCCCATATTTCTGCTCCATAAAGCAGTACCGAGTGGACTATTTCTAGAAGAACTCTTCTCTTTTTGGTTCTTGGTCCCATAGTGTTGGTCATGATTCTTGCTAGGCTAGACTCCGTCTTGCTGGCTTTCTTGCATGCACTGTCAAGGTGTTCGCGGAAAGATAGTTTTTCGTCTATCATTACCCCTAGATAGCGCAAGGCCCTTGTTGACGTCAGCGTTGTTCCTTCCATGTCCACAACGAATGGTTTTGGGAACCATTTTTGACGTGTCAGAACAACCATCTCGATTTTATGCTGGGCGAGTTTCAGGTGGTGTTTATCAAGCCAGGTCTCGACGGCGTCAATGGTTTCCCGGATCAGTAATTCGACCTCTTCTACGCTGTCTACTACTATCGTGGCCGCAACGTCGTCTGCAAAGCCCGTTAGCTCTACTTGCTTTGGTAACGAGATTTCAAGAAGCTCGTCGTAGTCCGCATTCCATAGATTGGGCCCCATTATTGAGCCTTGCGGTACGCCAGCCGTTATGGCGCATTCTTGTGGGCCTTCCGTAGTTTCCGCTAATAGCTTTCTTTCGTCCAGGTAGTTGTCGACTAGTGCCAGATTCTTTGGCTCCGCGTCAAACTTGTGCTCCAGAGCATCTAAAATCTATCTCCAATTTGCGCTGTTAAATGCGTTTTTGACATCTAGCGTGAGGAGGAGACATACTTTACGAGCTTTGAGGCTACCAGACCATGCTTGTGTTGCTGTCTTTATAACTTTCTCGATCGCTCCGACTGTCGAACAACCTTTCCGGAAGCCATGCTGGTTGGTGGCAAAACCTCCAGCACGGTCGATGTCGTTGCGAAGTCTCCCTTGTATGAGCTTCTCGAGCAGTTTTCCAGCAATGTCTAGCATACAGAGTGGTCTAAACGACGAAGGTGTTACGGGGGTTCCCCCTCCGTTGTCTAAGAGAACCAATCTCTGCCGCTTCCAGACCGCGGGGAACGTGCCAGTTGCCAAGCACGCGTTGTAGGTGTTCAGGAGTATGTCTGGGTGTTCCAGGGCTACAATCTTGATCACTGCTGCCGGGATGCCATCAGATCCAGGTGTCTTTCCTGTTTTGAGTGACTTGGCCGCGTCTTGTAGTTCCTTAGTTGTGAAGGGTGTTCCTTCACTGTTTTTAGCGTAGTGTTTCTTCTCCCGCGGCGGGTGTTTGGGAAAATGCTCCGCTACAATGCTGTCCATTAAGGCAGGAGACTTCGGCGCTTCTAGTGAAGCCTTTCCAAGTCGTTTGGTGACAATTTGGTAAGCTTTGCCCCAGATGTCCTTGTCGAGATCATTACAGATCTGTTTCCACAATATCGCTTTTCTTGCTTTAATGGCTTGGTTTAGCGTCTTTTTTGCCTGCTTGTACTCTTTTGAATACAAGTCCTCGCTTGGGGAGCGTTTTGTGGCTCTCGTTGCGCGGCGACGTAGCTTATGACATCTTTTGCGAAATTCTGCTATGTCTGTTGACCATCAGTACGCCAGCCTGTGGAAACTCCTATTTTTCAGCCGCAGCATAGAGGCGTCACATGCGGCAGCAATCTCCTTGATCACATTTAGCACTGCCTTTTCCGTCTCGCTGCAGGTATCCGGAGTCGGGTTGTTCTGAAGGATAGACCAGCTTTGTGCAAGTGAAGCTCGCAATGCCTCTGGATCAAGCCTACTGGCATTCCACTTCCGCTTAGAAAGGTCGCGTTGTGAAACCGGAGTAGATGACAATCCAACGTTGAATGTCACAAACTGGTGGTCACTGCCACTGTATTCTTCGGATACAGTCCAGTCTTCGATCATGTTGGCAGTCTTTCGAGTCGCCAACGAAATGTCGAGGATGGACTCTTGGTACCCTGGTCTTCTAAAGGTCGTGGTGCTCCCGGTGTTCAACACTATGAGGTCGAGTCTAGCCGCGACGTCAGTGACCTCGTTACCTCTGGTTTCGGAGAAAGCAGCGCCCCACTCAGCCGATTTAGCGTTGATGTCTCCGGCTACGAGGACTTCGCCGTTGAACTTAGTGACCGCATTTTCTATATTTGCCAGTTTCTGTTGAAACACACTAATCCCTCCATTAGGTGAGAGATAGACGCTCATGAAGTAGGTTGTGGGGGTTTGAATTCAGACAAAACCTGCTCCACTTCCGCTGTTGTTGACGGTAACGTTCTTTGTGTTCACAATCCAAATTGCTGCCGTGCCAGTTTCGTCTGCGAACCATTTTTTAACTTCGATGTTTAGATATTGCTCGTAGATAAAGCAGACGTCGATTTTATCTTCAAAGACACGCCGGCGCAGCAGGATTTGCGCCAAGGCACACCTATTCAGGTTGCCTTGTAGTATGCGAGTAATTTCTGCCCTCTCTTTGCTTCTGCAAGTGCTGTGCGGAATGCCTTGCAAGCTCCAGTTCCAGAAGTATGGCATAGACCATCCTGGGCATCTTTGTCCGGAGCACAAAGGAAGCATTTTGGCTTCTCGGTGCAGTTTAAGGACTTGTGGTTCTTTCCGCCACACTTGTAGCAGCACCTGCTTCTGTTTGGTCCCGCACACTGGCGTTTTTGGTGTCCAAAACTGAGACATTTAAAACAGCGGGTTACTTTTGCAACGGAGCGTATACGATAGTTCACCCAACCGATCATTATATGAGCCTTGTCAAGAGCCTTAATCACACTGGCCTCGTCTACTTCGCAGAAGGCTGTTCGATTTCTTCGTGGTGTGGGTTTTGTCAAATTTACCCGTTTGACCTCCAGGCTGTCAGTGAATTCACGTTTGAGTGCTTCACGGACTTCGCTCTCGGTAGAGATTTCGTCCAAGTCGAGGATCTCGATCGTTGCTGTTGGTGTTAGCGTCTTGACCGTGCCGATGTTTGCAGTGGCTGACCTTACTGCATTGGTAAAAGCCTTGCTGTCTTCGGTCTTTCGAGCCATTTCAAGGAGAACGCCTCCGTGTTTCTTCTTTTTAATAGACTTATTATATGTCTTTAATATGTCTACGCCCGTCTCGACAGGGCTTACCTTGGCCTTGATTTCCTTTAGGATATCGGCATAACTTTGGCCGTCTACTGGTTGGATAAGAACAGCCTTAGTTCTTGTCTTGTTTCTCCTCGGATTCTTAGAGGCACCCTTACTTGGCTGATTTTGAGCTTTATTAGGGGGAGCCGCTGTTTCATGCTCTTTTTCCTTCTTCTTCCTATTTCGGTCCACTGTAGTCCAGACGTCCTCCCGGGCTGTCTTTTTCTGTAGTGGCTTCTCGATTATTGAAAAAGGGCTGGGCGTGGACAGCTGCCTCTTTTTGTTATTGTCCTTTCCTTTCTATGGTCATTTTTTAGGAGTGACCAAAGATGGCTGGGGTTTTTTGGTCAGACTTGGAGTTGTTTGGGTCGTTGAGGCCGACATGCCTGGTGATTTGTCGGCTAACCTATATGCTGTAGTGATATAATAACCAATTTTCTAATCTCATGATGGAGATTCTTCTTGTCATTTATAAACTCGGCTAACTCTTCGATCTTGATGCCGAGCCGCTCCATTGATGACTGTTGGCCTGTAACGGTCGGTACAGAGTTGATTCTTCCTCGGTAGGTTTGATTAGTGACAGGAGCAGAAGGTCTTTCACTTTTTGGAGGAATGTTGCTCAGCGTTTGCACGCCTTCCCTCGCCGACACTGAGGTATCCCCCCTCTGCACCGTAGACGATGTTTGAAATTGATCTGGCGTTGTAGGTTGTTTTAAGCTCTCCGAACTCAAAAAGATAATTTTTTTATGCTGTTGAGCTTTTCAAGCTCAAAAGTTTGATAGAAGGTTAATAAAATACTATTTTTTGAGTTTTCAAACCACAATAACTTTTGAATTATTTGAATTATTTGAAAATTTGAATAAATTTAAGAAAATTCAGAGCGACCTCTTGAAATTTTTTTTTGAGTTGTCCTTTGGAGAGGGCTCTTAAATCATTTAAAACTAACATTTTTTCACTCAAAACTCAAAGAAAAATATTCGGTTTTTTTGGGCCACCCTAATATAGATATAAGAACTTGCTACCGGGATATTATGAAATTAACTTTATAAATAATTATGATTATTACTACAGTTAAAAGGAGACAAGGGATCAGATGGTTCACCTGGGATACCAGGTAAAGATGGTCAACGAGGTTTACCAGGTTCACCAGGACCTCCTGGTCCTCCTGGGCTATCACTTGTTGGTCAAAAAGGTGAACCAGGGATTGGTCGAAGCTACAATTCTGGAGAGAAAGATTATTATGGATCTCGTCCAGGTATATTTCTTTACTATACGTGATTTCACTCATTTTGATTATTGCTAATTACTTAATTGCCTACATGCAACCAGGATCACGAAGTAATATTGAAGAATTAAAAGCCATTCAAGAATTAAAACAATTAAAAGATTTAAAAGATTATTTAGGTAAAATACTTTTTAAAAGAATTATTTAAAACAACACTTTTCACATTTACTATAAACACAATTCACGCAAAGCCTGCGAAGATATCACGATTTGCTGTATTCTAGATCAAATATTCATTCAAAATATAAAACGTTTCCTACTCCGACAAGACGGAAACGGATATTACAGGTCTTGCCAAAGGTTTAATCTATCGGAGAGATATTACCTACCGTATCTTTCATGAATATTTACCCAAAGTTGCAGATATTAGGCCTCATTCGAGACTCAAGAAAGAAAAATCACCCCCCCCCCTTTCCCGTTTCGTCTATGATTTTTGTAGTACCGGGTAGCACGTACTTTTAAGATCTGTAAGTTATCAGTACATACTCCGATTCACACCGACAAGGACTTGCTCAGGTCAATCCTTTGGCAAGACCTGAAATAACCGTTGTTCTTCTTTCGGGGTGAGGAACGTTTCATATTTCAGTTCTGTGCCTTTGGCATGACCTATCGGAGAACTGTTTAGTTTCTGCCGGCACCAACCGTGCACTGTGACCCTGAAAAGAACTACCTCTATCTACCCTAACTACTTGTGAATAAATCCAGGAATTCTCTTTAATTGCTTATTTATTTATGACAACATCACACAAATCATAAACGGAATTTTAAGCAATAATCAAAAAGGATAAATTATTAAGTGACATTAAAATTAACACTATAGTATATCTACTTGAAGCTTTTGAAGCTCCTACGACTTTACCCCTTTTCGTAATGAATAGCTTAAGCAAGCCTGGAATTACTTTGCGCCTCTCCACTGATATCTCTATCAACCGTTTCACCCAGTAGACCAAAGTCAACTCAGTCGACCAAACTCTTGCTGTTTTGACTTTGACAGCTTCCACACAGATTGCCTATGCCGAATGATGTCCATCTTAGATCTGAAGGTCGGCCAAAAGGTGACCGACTCTCGCTATGACACGCAATCTTTCGCACCAATAGCTAGAAGCGTAAGATCATAAACACATCTTCTCGATGATAACAGCAGCAAGATCACTGTGTGTCTGGAGACTTGAAAGAGGCTGCCCTGATCAGGGAAATGACTCTTGTTACTCAATCAGCACTTTAACTTACCAGATACTCGATTTAGCAGATGACCTAGCTGCTTCTCTATCACCGATTGCCTTGAGCATCGACCTGACCAACGGAACTCGAAAGGAGTTGCCAAACTCTTATTCTTCAATTCGCTCGGCCAGAAGGTCCTCTCCCATCGATGCGCTACAAGCAGGAATAGATAGGAATAGATAGAGCAAGGAAAAAATCCAAATTTTTGGGGGATTTTCAACAGGCTGTAAATTGTACAAAAATGGTCGTACAGCAAATAAAAAAAAAAGCAAATTGTAGCTCTAAGCGTCTAGTTTATGGATCTGAGATAAGTGACTTGGTAAATTTGAAATAAATGCTTTTTCAAATTCATGTAATGATTGAAAAAAAAATTTTTTTTTTTAAATAAATAGCCAATCCTTGTAGAAAATTTATTCAAGTTTTCAAAACCAACCTTGAATTTTCTGTGCGATCATTGGTTGCTGAGATATTGGTAATTAAAAACAAAATGATCTTTCTCCGTGGCACGTCATTTCACTCACACAACATTTCACCCGCGACATTTTAGGGCCACTGTGTCCGGGATATTTGTAATTTTTTTTTATGAATGTTTTTAACTTCCTGCTAGGAAAATCGAAGATTTTCAAAAATCGGAAAGTTATTGGTTTTACCCCGTTTTTCAAAAATCGAGTTTTCATCAGATATCGACGTTTTGAGGTCCTAGGAAGCTTCCTTGACTACTCCCACGAGGTTGTCACTATGTCTGTGTGTGTGTGTGTGTGTGTGTGTGTGTGTGTGTGTTTGTTTTTTGTAGGGGGAATCCCTTTTACGGATTCTAGGCATAGCTGTTTGGCCTGGATATGTGGCGACTCGACGCAGCGTCATACTAACTCGACACTAACGCCCCTACCCACTAAACCCTAAACCCCTTTTCCTTCTTTCCTCTAATCCCTCATGGAAACCGCCGTCAGGCATTACTTCGTGAAGGGAGGATCTAGCTACTGCTCTTCCTTCTGGTGGCTAAGGTGTTAACTATCTTCCTTCTATCTTCTGCTATTTGCTCTTTTTCTTTCGGTGGAACGCAAGTCTTTAAGGACTTCTGTTGCAAACGTGTTGGTAGCGTTCCAGGCAGCTTCTGATGACAACATTGCTTCTACTATTGAATCTGGTTGCATTCTCTGGTTCAGGATCCTCTCCAGTTCTTCACGCTGTGGATCGAAACGAGGACATACAAAGAAGACGTGCTTCGCGTCTTCAGCAGCTCCTGGGCAGGACGGGCACTCCGAAGAGTCATCGTGCTTAAAGCGGTGTAGATACTCTCGAAAACACCCATGTCCCGACAACATCTGCGTAAGATAGTAATTGACCTCACCGTGATTCCAGTTAAGCCAAATGTCGATCCGAGGTATGAGACGGTGCGTCCACCTACCCTTCTCTGCAGCATCCCATTGTAGTTGCCATCGGCCTATGCTCTTCTGCCGTTCTTCAATTCTAAGTTCTTCCGGGCTCAGTGCAGTTGACCTTTTTCGTTGGTAAAGGGCCCGTCTTTCCTCTGCTAGAACTCTAAGAGGTAGGGTTCCAGCAATGACGCACACTGCTTCTTCTGATATAGTGCGGAAGGCACTAGCTACTCGTAGGGCACTCAGTCGGTATATTGGTCCAGCTTTTCTCCATGATTCTTGGGTTTCCAGTGCATCAGCCCAAATGGATATTCCGTAAGTGAGCACTGATGTGACAACTGATGACAATAGTAGCCTCCTGCTCTGCATTGGGCCTCCGATGTTAGGCATCAGCCGTGCGAGACTAGCCCTCACTACTGACGCTTTGGCACTGACATGTTCCACCTGCTGTTTGAAGTTGAGTCGTGCATCCAGCATCACTCCCAGATAACGGATAAATGGTTGTGATGTGATTTCTTGTTCTCCGACTCTCAACTTGATGGTTTCTACCGTTTTTCTGCTGGTGATGAGCACTGCCTCGGTTTTATGCTTGGCTAGTTGCAAGTTCATCATGTCCATCCACAAATTGACTCGTCTGAATGTAATATCGAATGCCATTTCTATCTCTTCGAGGTGCTTTGCGACAATCACGACAGCTACGTCATCCGCATATGCTACAAGTTTGACTCCCGTAGCCAATGCTATTCTCAGGAGGCCATCATACATAATGTTCCATAGCAGAGGACCTAAGACTGATCCCTGTGGCACTCCTCCGGAGATTTCGTACACTTCCGTACCATTCGTCGTGTCATATTTCAGGAGCCTGTTCGTGAAGTAGCTCGCTACTATTCTGCGAAGGTATCCTGGTATGTTTTTTTCTTCTAGAGCCCGCATAACGCAGTCCCAGTTAGCGGAGTTGAAGGCATTCTTGATGTCCAAAGCAGCCACCAAGCAGTATTTCTTCTTTCCACCTTTCCATCTCGTTCCGGCGATTGCATCCTTGGCTATATCAACAACCAATTTGATAGCATCCAGAGTTGACCGTCCTTTTCGGAAACCAAACTGGTTCTCTGCTAGGAGTGGATCGACTAAAGCCTCTATTCTCTGATGAATTATGCGCTCGAATATCTTGCCGGCCGTGTCTAACATGCAGAGTGGTCGGTAGGATGACGGTTCTTCCGGCGGCTTTTTCCCCTTCGGAAGTAACACTAGCCGTTGCTGTTTCCACTTCTGGGGAAAAGTCCCTTCCTTCAGGCATGTATCGTAAACGTCCAGGAATAATGTTTGTGCTGCCCTAAGGATTGATTTTTAGGGCAATATTAGGAATTCCGTCCAATCCCGGCGCCTTATTATTCCCTACTCGATTTCCTGCCTCTATTAACTCGTCCAACGTGATAGTTGGGATGTCTTCAGAATTGAGCTGCTCCAACTTGCAGGTGAATACCAGCTGTTGGGGAAACAACGTAGTAACAATCTTCTCTAGGAGTTGTGGACACGTAGGTGATAACCACCTTATATACCACGTATATAAGGTATACCACGTGGGTCATAACCACCTTATACGGTCTGCCCCATGGATCTTTCTCGACTTCTGCGACCAGTTCCTTCCAGCAACGTCTTTTGCTTTCTTTGATGGCTCTGTTCAGTTCTCGACGGGCCTTTTTATACTCTGCCAACAGCTCTGCGGAGTTAGATCGGCTGTAGCCACGCTGAGACTTTCTTCTTTTTTTAAGACACTTTGAGCGTAGAATGCTAATGTGATCGTTCCACCAGTGCATTGAAGGTCTTGAATTTATGCGACGTTTCCGAGACATACTAGCGTCGCAAGCCTGGGTGACTCTTCTCATTAGGTCCTTGGTCTTCTCTTCAGCAGTTTCTACGATGATCGGATTGCAGTCTAAGGCTACTACTGAAGCAGTGGGGTCGAGAGACTTAACTTTCCACCCAACCGCGTTAGCGCTCCTGTTGTCTCTTGTTAGTTTCTGGCCAGTTGATATTTCCCATAGTATCGCACTATGGTCGCTGGCTGTATAGATGTTCAATACTTTCCAAGAAAAACCTCTTCGAGCTAAGCAACTGCTGACAAATGTAAGGTCGACAGTTGAGTTTGCCTCTCCCTTAGTATACGTTGGCGTGTCACCGGTATTAAGAAGGATCACGTCCAGAGTGGCCATTGCCTCGAGAAGTGCTTTTCCACGTGTATTAGTGAACTTGCTGCCCCAGTCTGTTGCCCAGGAATTGAAGTCACCAGCTATTGCCACGGGAAAGTGTTTTCTTGCTTCCTCAGTTAGCCGATCAAGGAAGTCTTCAAAATGGTCATTAGAGAGACTAGGTGGTGCATAGCAACTGTAGAAGCGGATGCCATCTACCCATGCTGCTACGAAGCCAGCTTCTTTATTGTTGACTGTTCTCCGAAAAGGACATTTACCGCAGGACCAGATGACGGCTTTGTTAGTGCTGTCAGATTCCCAGGGTTGGTTACTCAGATGTCTATAAGGCTCACTTATAAGTGCTACGTCTGCCTCTAATTCGCGCACAGTTTGCATGAGCAGGTCATGCGCAGCCTCACAATGATTGAGGTTGAGCTGCACTATCTTCATGTTCTTGGCTTCGTTATCTTCTGGAGCCCTTCTTGGAAGATGGGGCATCTGTTCGTGCCTGCATGGTGAGCCGCCTTTTCTACGCCGTGCCGTTCAAAGCACAGTGCACATTTAGCTGGATTTTTACAATCAGCAATTTTGTGTCCTTCTTTTCCGCACCTTATGCAGAGTTTAGACCGGTCGACTTCGCTTTTGCACTGCGATCCGAAGTGCCCAAAGTGCCAGCATTTGAAGAATTGTATGGGTCTCTTCGTTGCTCTCATTCGGCAATTAGACCAGCCTATCCTTATTTTGCAGTTTCCCTCCAGTAACTTTTGTGCTGCAGCTGCTGGTAGTGACACTGTGGCTGTCTGTGTACCCCTAAAGGCTTTACGGATCTTGATTGCCTCTAGTGGGATTTCACAACTTTCTCCAGCTTCCCTTTTTAGAGCGGTCTGAATATGCTCTTTCGTCGTGTCGTCATCGACATCTCGGATCTCGATGGTCTCCTGTGGCCCTTTGCAAATCACTTTGGCCTCCTCCTTAAGGATGTCCGCGATCGTCTTTTGCAGACCTTGGCCTTTGTCAGTGCTCTTCCTCGAAATCGTGATCAACAAGTCCCCACTTCTGGTCTTGTTGATCTTATCTACAGTTGAACGAACCTGCTCATCTGGGACGTCCTGCTTTATACGACGCAGGATCTCGGCATACTTTGTTTTCTCGGCCGGGCGGATGATCAGTGCGTCGGGTCTGATCCATTTGCGTGGTTTTTTCTGCTTAGGCTCTGGCCTGGGCTCCTTCGGCGGCTGTTTTGAGAGTTGCTCTCTAGCTAGCCTTCTCTTCTCCTTCTTAGACTGTACTTTTCCCCAGTCAGTCGTCTTCTTGGGTTCGTCGCCCTGCCCTGCCAGTCGTTGGAGAGGGCTTTTTTTCAAGTCCTTCTTCTTTGTGACTTTGTCGGTTGACTCTGGCGAATCTCGGTCCTTTCTCTTTCCAGACCTTGTGTCAGTTTCACCCTTGTCCTCAGCAGCAGATTCACCGTCACCGTCGGCTCCAGTGTCCATTGCTTCTTCCGTCTCAGTTTCAGTTTCAATGCGGCGTCGTGATGACTGCCATTCCTCGTCCAGTTTCTTGAATCTTCCAAAAGCATTGACCACACCGGTTGTCTTGGTCTTTATCTCCTTGTGGATATTGACCTTAGTTTGGACAAACTTTTGCAGCTCAATGGTTAGCTTCTCAAGGCGCTCCAACGCTTGCGTTCTCTTCATGTCAGCGCTTGCTTCAATCGCTGCTTGTTGAGCATGAAGCCCGTTTCTATTCATGTTTGTTTCCTGTAACTTACTCATACTTTTTTGATTTACCAGCGCATCGTACGGAGTGGAGCGGGTTGCCATAACTAGGAACGGGTGTACCCTCGGAGATAGTACTCCTACCCCAGTTCCTTGAGGCCTAGCCGACACTTAGCCAATCCCGGAATACACGGACGGACTAGACTCGCTCGGAGCGGTGAAGAGTCCGATCTCTAACACTCACTGCGTACTTCCTGATCAAGGCCCGAAGTGGCTGGCTCCTGATCCACTGCTGCAACTTACACCTCGGTAGAGCAAGCCTACATCAGCCGTGGCCTGCATTGTCGGAAACTACGATACAGGTTCCGGTCACTCCCAGTGGGTCACAGCAGAGAACGATCGTCTTGTTAGGTCAGTTAGTGCGACCAACCCATTAAAGGGGAGTTTTGTCCACGGGAGCGTATTTTGTTTGGTTATTTTGCTTGGCTCCTACCCGCTGTACCTCATCAACTAAGAGATTGTGTCATCCAAGGACAGCGAGCGTTCTCCCATCCGCTCGGGGAGACGCGCCCGGTAGCAGTATCTCTTCTGCCCCGAGTGTGTGTGTGTGTGTGTGTGTGTGTGAAAGTATGTAAACCACTTATAACTTTTAAACGGCTGATTCAATTTTATCGTGGTTGATGCCATTTAAAAGAGCTTGGCCAAACCTAAATTTTGAGTATAATTTGAACCGATTCGGATCAGCAGATTTTGAGAAATCTTGAAAAAACTAAGAAAAAAATTTTTTTCAAATGTGGTTTTTTTTTGAGAACTTTTAAACGGGTCTACCGATCAATTCCAAAAACTGATCAGCTCTAGACAATAAAAAACCACGTCGATCGTCATCAAGCTGGTCAAAATCGGTTGATTCGTTCGAGAGATATCGTGAACGAAAGAAAACCGAAAAAAGTGTTTTTTCGGGATTACTCCGAAATTTTTGGTTCGATCAATTGAAACCTAAAAATAACTCATGAGGACGATAAAACTGCGACGAGTGCCGCTAACCAAGTAAAAATCGGTTGATCTATTCAAAAGTTATTGCGGTTTGAAAATTCCAAAAATACTGTTTTCTGAAACTTCTCTATCAGACTTTTGAGCTGGGAGAGCTCAAATGCATAAAAATATTATCTCTTTGAACTCAGCGAGCTCAAAATATCACATAAATTATATTTTGTGCTCAAAAATATCATAAGTACAATTTTAAGCGCCCAGGTATGGAATTAGCGGGAAGTTGCAGGGATGGCCTTTAGGGTGAACCGTTTTTCTAATTTTTCTTTATATTAAATTTGAATTAAAATTCAAAAAAATCATGAAATTGTCGCGGTGAATTGTCGCGGGTGAAATGTCGTGCGGGTGATTTGTTACGTAGCTATCTTTTTCCATTCAAACACCGATATCTCAGCGAGAAATGCTCGTATCGAGATTTCTAAAAAAATCCATAAATTAAAAAAAAAACCAAATAAATTTCGAAAATTTTTTTTTCGGTGGTTTTCTCAAGATTGTTTAATAAAAATAAAGATAACGGTTGACCCTAAAGGCCATCCCTGCAACTTCCCGCTCATTTTATACTTGAGCGCTCAAAATTACACATTACGTTTTTGAGCTCTTCGAGCTCAAAAATATCATTTTTGTGTCATTTTGAGATCTTCGAGCTCAAAACTCTAATAGCAGTTTAATAAAACACAATTTTTTTAATATTCAAACGGCAATAATTTTTGAATGAATGAACAAATTTTCACGCAGTTGGTAGCATTCGACGCAGTTTTTAAAGCCCCATGAAAAGTCTTCAAATTTAAATCGATCAAGCCAGGAGTTTCGAAGTAATTGCGAAAAAACACTTTTTTTCGGTTTTCTTTCGACAACGATAACTTACGAACGAATCAACCGATTTTGACCGGGCTTGCGGCGATCGACGTGGTTTTTTAAGCTCAAGAGCTGATTAGATTTTGAAATTGATCGGTTAAGCCATTCAAAAGTAGTTCCAAAAAAACCACATTTAAAAAAATTTTTTTTGTCGTTTTTTTGAGATTTTTCAAAATCTACTGCTTCGAATTAGTCTAAATGGTAATCAAAATCTAAGTTTGGTCAAGCCCTTTCGAATAGCACCAACCGCGATGAAATCAGTCAAGTCGTTCAAAATTATTGAGAGGTTTACATACGGCCACATACACACACACACACACCTCGGGGCAGAAGAGATACTGCTACCGGGCGCGTCTCCCCGAGCGGATGGGAGAACGCTCGCTGTCCTTGGATGACACTTAATCTCTTAGTTGATGAGGTACAGCGGGTAGGAGCCAAGCAAAATAACCAAACAAAATACGCTCCCGTGGACAAAACTCCCCTTTAATGGGTTGGTCGCACTAACTGACCTAACAAGACGATCGTTCTCTGCTGTGACCCACTGGGAGTGACCCGAACCTGTATCGTAGTTTCCGACGATGCAGGCCACGGCTGATGTGAGCTTGCTCTACCGAGGTGTAAGTTGCAGCAGTGGATCAGGAGCCAGCCACTTCGGGCCTTGATCAGGAAGTACGCAGTGAGTGTTAGAGATCGGAATCTTCACCGCTCCGAGCGAGTCTAGTCCGTCCGTGTATTCCGGGACTGGCTAAGTGTCGGCTAGGCCTCAGGGAACTGGGGTAGGAGTACTATCTCCGAGGGTACACCCGTTCTTAGTTATGGCAACCCGCTCCACTCCGTACGATGCGCTGGTAAATTAAAAAGTATGAGTAATTCAAAGGAAACAAACAAAAGTGGAAACGGGCTACATGCCCAACAAGCAGCGATTGACGCAAGCGCTGAAATGAAGCGTTCGCAAGCGCTCAAACGCCTTGAAAAGCTGATCAGTGAGTTGAATGATTTCGTTCAACCAAAGGTCAACATTCACAAAGAGATTAAATCCAAGATGACTGGTGTAACTAACGCCCTTCAAAGGTTTGAGAAGCTGGACGAGGAGTGGCGCTCATCATTGCAGCGCATATCCCATGCTACACCGGAGAAAGACTGTCAGGCTATCGACGTGACTGACGAAGCAATGGACACCGGAGCTGAAGGTGACGGTGAATCAGTCGCGGAAGACAAAAGTGAAGCCAGCAACAAGTCAGGTAAGAGAAAAAATCGACCTTCTCCTGACCCAACAATCAGCCAAGCCATGAAGAAAAAGGATTTGAAGAAAAGCCCTCCACAAGGAGCGGCAGGGCGAAGCGACGAACAGGAAAAAGCGTCAATCTGGCAAAAAGTTCAGTTCAAGCAAGAGCTAAAGCGACAGAAGAAAGAGATGCTCTCAAAACAGACGTCAAAGGAGCCCCGACCTGAACCCAAGCGAAAGAAACCGCGGAAATGGATCAGACCGGATGCCCTCATCATTCGGCTGACAGAGAAAGCAAAGTACGCCGAGATCCTGCGTCGAATAAAACAGGACGTCCCTGACGACCAGGTCCGCAGTACGGTAGAGAAGATCCATAAGACCAATGCTGGAGATATGCTGATAACTCTTTCGAGGAAGAGCACCGACAAAGGCCAAACATTGAGAAAGACCATTGCAGACATTCTGAAAGAAGACGCAAAAGTAATCTGCAAAGGACCACAGGAGGTAATTGAGATCCGAGACGTCGATGAAGAAACAACTAAGGATCACATCCAGGGTGCCCTACAGGAGGAAGCTGGAGATGGCTGTGAGATACCACTAGAGGCAATCAAGATCCGTAAGGCCTATAGAGGTACTCAAATTGCCACAGTAATTCTACCAGCAGCAACAGCACAGAAACTACTGGATGGAAGTAGCAAAATCCGGATTGGTTGGGTTAATTGCCGAATAAGGACAACGAAGAGACCTATTCAATGCTTTAAATGCTGGCATTTCGGACATCATGGATCCCAGTGCAAAAGCAAGGTGGACCGGTCGAAGCTTTGCATCAGGTGCGGACAAGAAGGGCACAAGATTGCTGATTGTAAAAATCCCGCCAAATGTGCATTATGTGCTGAGATTGAAAGTGCAGAGAATGTTGCCCACCATGCCGGTACCCATAAGTGCCCGTTATTTCAGGATGCACTCCAGAAGTTGACGAACAAACAAGCATGAGGATACTGCAGCTCAACCTCAACCATTGTGAGGCAGCGCATGACCTGCTCATGCAATCCGTGCGAGAACTAGAGCTTGACTTGGTACTGATAGCAGAGCCATATAAACACCTGAGTACCCAACCCTGGGAATCTGACAGCACATTCAAAGCTGTCATCTGGTCATGTGGCAAGCTCCCTTTCCAAAATGCAGTCGACAACAGCAATGCCGGCTTTGTAGCAGTATCAGTAGAGGGCATCCGCTTCTATAGCTGCTACGCACCACCTAGCCTCTCTACTGTCGAATTCACCGCATTCCTGGATCGACTTACCGAGGACGCGAAGCATTACCACCCAGTGGCAATAGCTGGGGACTTCAACGCCTGGGCAGTAGACTGGGGTAGCAAGAATACAAACGCGCGAGGAAAGGAATTACTAGAAGCCTTTTCTACATTAGATGTAGTACTGCTCAACAATGGTGACACACCAACCTACACCAAAGGAGACACAAGTTCTATTGTAGATCTCACTTTCGTCAGTGGCAGCCTCACCAGAGGTAATATCAACTGGAAGGTGATGGATACCTACACAGCCAGCGACCACAACGCGATTCTCTGGGAAATATTAAACGCCCAGAGCCCGAGAAGACCTAAAAAGCAACTTAACACCATTGGTTGGAAGGTAAAAACTCTTGACCCAAGGGCATTGTTAGTAGCTCTCAATAGTGACCAGATTATCGCGGGCTGCGCAGAAGAGAAGACCAAGGACCTGATGAAAAGAGTGACCCAGGCGTGTGACGCCAGTATGTCTCGTAGACGTGGCATAAACACAAGACCTTCCGTTCACTGGTGGAACGACCACATCAGCGCCCTTCGTAAAGAGTGTCATCAGAAGAGAAGAATATCTCAGCGTGGCTACCGACGACCTAACTCTGTGGAGCTGGTCGCAGAGTACAAAAAAGCCCGTCGATCCCTGAACAAAGCCATCAAAGATAGCAAAAGAAAATGCTGGAAGGAGCTCATCAACGAGGTGGACAGAGATCTGTGGGGTAGGCCGTATAAGGTGGTCATGACCCATCTTAAAAACCAGCTAATGCCATCACCCACGTGTCCTCAACTCCTACAGAAGATCGTAAACGCGTTGTTCCCCGAACAAAGCAAGTTTAACTACCTATTAGCGCAGAATGAAATGGATGACATTCCATCTGTCACGGAGGGAGAACTGATGGAGGCTTGTAATCGTATAGGGAACAATAAAGCGCCGGGATTGGACGGGGTCCCCAATATTGCTTTAAAAACAACTATAAAAGCAGTGCCATCATTGTTCCTGGACGTCTACGACACATGCCTCAAGGAAGGGATTTTCCCTCGGAAGTGGAAGCAGCAACGACTAGTACTACTTCCAAAAGGGAAAAAGCCACCAGAAGAACCGTCATCTTATCGACCACTTTGTATGTTAGACACGACAGGTAAGATACTTGAGCGTATAATCCACCAAAGAATAGAAGCAGTTGTCGATCCACTCCTGGCAGACAACCAGTATGGTTTTCGGAAAGGACGATCAACCCTGGACGCAATCAACTTGGTTGTTGCAACGGCCAAGGAGGCAATCGAAGGGATCAGATGGAAGGGTGGAGCGAAGAAGTACTGCCTGGTGGCCACTCTGGACATCAAAAATGCCTTCAACTCCGCCAACTGGGACTGCATTATGCAAGCCTTGGAAGAGAAAAACGTACCAGGATACCTACGTAGGATAGTGGCTAGCTACTTCACAGACAGAATCCTGAGATACGACACGAACAATGGTCCAAAAGAGTATGATATTACCGGAGGTGTACCCCAGGGTTCTGTTCTGGGTCCACTTCTGTGGAATGTCATGTATGATGGCCTGCTGAGACTGACTCTTCCAAGAAGTGTCAAGCTTGTTGCATATGCAGACGATGTAGCTGTCGTAATCGTTGCGAAACACCTAGATGAGATAAACCACATGTTCGGTATCACCTTTGAGAAAGTTAACCGGTGGATGGATTCAATGAATCTACAACTGGCTAAACAGAAGACTGAGGCTGTGCTTATTACCAGCAGAAAAGTGATAGAGACCATAAAACTGAAAGTCGGAGAACAAGAAATCACATCACAACCATATATCCGATATCTGGGAGTGATGCTTGATGCCCGACTCAACTTTAAGCAACAAGTCGAACACGTGAGTGCAAAAGCATCAGCAGTGGTAGCTAGCTTAGCACGACTGATGCCAAACGTCGGAGGCCCAAAGCAGAGCAGAAGACTACTATTATCATCTGTAGTCACATCAGTGCTCACTTACGGAATATCTATATGGGCGGACGCACTAGAAAAGCAAGAATCATGGAGAAAGGCTGGACCAGTCTACCGTCTGAGTGCCTTAAGAGTAGCAAGTGCCTTCCGCACAATATCTATGGAAGCAGTGTGTGTCATCTCCGGAACTTTGCCTCTCAGAGTCTTAGCTGAGGAAAGACGGATCCTTTACCAACGAAAGAAGTCGACCACACTAAGCGCTGAGGAGCTTGGAACAGAAGAGCGGCAGAGGAGCATAAGTAGATGGCAACTACAGTGGGATGCCACAGTGAAGGGTAGGTGGACGCATCGTCTCATACCAAGGATCAACGTTTGGCTGAACCGGAGTCACGGTGAGGTCAACTATTATCTTACACAGATGTTATCAGGACACGGCTGTTTCCGGGCGTATCTCCACCGCTTCAAGCATGATGATTCCCCAGGTGCCCGTCCTGCTCAGGAGTCAATGAAGATGCAGAGCACGTTTTCTTTGAGTGCCCACGTTTTTACCCACAGCGAGATGAGCTGGAGAATATCCTGAAGAGGAAAATCCAACCAGAGACAATAGTAGCAGCAATGCTGTCATCAGAAGCTGTCTGGAACGCTACCAACACGTTTGCAACAGAAGTCCTTAAAGACTTGCGTTCCACCGAAAGAAAAAGAGCAAATAGCAGAAGATAGAAGGAAGGTAGTTAACACCTTAGCCACCAGAAGGAAGAGCAGTAGCTAGATCCTCCCTTCACGAAGTAATGCCTGACGGCGGTTTCCATGAGGGATTAGAGGAAAGAAGGAAAAGGGGTTTAGGGTTTAGTGGGTAGGGGCGTTAGTGTCGAGTTTTAGTATGACGCTGCGTCGAGTCGCCACATATCCAGGCCAAACAGCTATGCCTAGAATCCGTAAAAAGGATTCCCCCGCCTAAAAAAAAAAAAAAAAAAAACACACACACACACACACACACACACACACACACGCGCGCGCGCGCACACACACACACACACATACATACAGACATACGGACGTTACCGCGGAACCATTCGGGGAGGCTTTCTAGGACCTCAAAACGTCAACATCCGTTGAAAACTCGATTTTCGAAAAACGAGGTAAAACCAATAACTTCCCGATTTTTGAAAATTTTCAATTTTCTTAGCGGGAAGTTGAAAATTTTATACTCAGATCCATAAACTAGACACTTAGAGCTACAATTTGCTTTTCTATATTATTTGCTGTACGACCATTTTTCTACAAGTTACAGCCTGTTGAAAATCCCCCAAAAATTTGGATTTTTTTCTTGCTCCCTTAATTTTTTTGAGAAGTGTATATTTCGACTACCTTCGACCGACTTAAGGTGAACAGATCTATCTGCGGCTTCCCCCTTTTATTAAATACTAGTTGTATTGTGTGGCTCTTCAAATGCCAGTCCATTAGGGGCAGTCCCCGTGACAACCTGTCCGCCTAGCAATCGTACATTCCCGGCAGGTAGTAGGGAATATATTCCCGGTAGGTAGTAGAGATGTGTCTGGGCTTGGTGACTCAATATCAAGATTTCCTTGACTACTTTCTGTAGAATCTTGGATCAGGTCCTATCCTGCTTCTTGATGTAAGCCACCACAGTTCTACTATCGGACTGCAGCATCACCGACCTGCTCCGAAGTTCCGTCTCGAATTCCTTGAGAGCTAACAGAATAGTGTAGAGCTCTTTGCAATTCGCGTGCCACTTTCTCTGTTCTTACACACACTAACCCGCTCTCACCTTGCCGTTCAGATGAAATCCTGTTGTCAAAAATATAATCTTAGAATAACGGACTTGTCTGGTGAATGTTCTGTTTCCACCGAATACAGTCGTCCCTCACCGATTATGGGACAGTCCTCTTTTTTAGGTTTGGTATCTTGAAGCTTCCAGCTTGCTCTCTGCAAGTTCCTTAAGAAAGTCGACCCAGTGGGTTCACAATTGCCGCAAAGTTGATCTGACCTAGGAACGACATCCCCTTTAGCCAGCTACTCTTACTGCTAGTATCGAGTCGATGATACTCAGAATCCGAATCCTCTTATCTTCTGGTAGGATCCTCAGGTTCCTTTCGGTATCCCAGATGATCCCTAGGAACTCCAAGTTCCTTGTCGGGGTGGCAACCGACTTCTTGAGATTGACTACCCCACCCAGACCCTGAAGACAATTTATTATCCACTTTACATGGTCCCGCAGAGTCTGCGTATCCTGGTGCACAATGAGAAAGTCGTCCAAATATACCAACAATTTTATTCCTACCTGACGAAAAAGGTTCCCCAACCTGTTGCTGATCCTTGCGAAGACCAGAAAGCCGTCTCCAGGCCGAATGAGAGGCACGTCATGATGTAGACTCGGTCCTTGTAAACCAAACACTGGTATCTCCGATGGCGTTTGGCAATTGGCACATGGAAGTATGCTTGAGGAATGTCTAACCATGCCATGTACTCGTCCTTTCTGAGGAATCGAGGAACTTGACGTTGATAGACCAGTCAAGATTTATCCCGTGTAAAAATCATCTGATATCATGATGAGGTTCATTATGAATATCATAATGAATCTCATATTTTGACACAAATATGAGATTCATATAAAAGCCATATCAATATTTATTTAAAATCTGTAATAAGTAAAATACTTATGTGAACGAATTTTTTTGAAATAGATTAGTAAAATTTCCTTTTTTTCTGTTAATCAGAGGAAAAGTATAATAATTGAGAAAAACAGTATTTTTATCATGCACTATACTGTTAAACTATAACTATAACTACTTAACTTTCTTTCTTGATTTTCTTAACTTAAAAGAATATTTAGAAAAACACTATTTTGGTTTAAAAAAAATTTTTGACTGACAAAATTTTTTCGTTTTAAGATAATTATTTTTTATTTTGGTAACAATTTAAATCCTCTTAAAAATTTCTTTAATTAATTAATTTGTATTATTTCCTGTATATAGTTATGACTCAATAATTTTATATCACGATTTAAAAAGGCTAACAATATCACTATGATATCATTATGATTTTATGCAGTTATCACCATCACTTTATTACGAATTCATGTTAATATCATAATGATTTGATAATCAAATTACTAGAAATTTTCTTTCTCCAACAAGAAAAATAAAAATTTTATAATCTAGTTAATAAAAAATTTGTTCCCATAAATATTTTACTTATTACGGGTATCAAATGTATATTAATATGGCTTTTATATGAATCTCATATTTGTGTCAAAATATGAGATTCATTATGATATTCATGATATGAACCTCATCATGATAGCAGATGATTTTTACACGGGATGTGGCTGGAGGTATTGATTTAGCTGCTTTAGGATGAAAATCTGTCTTACCAACCCCTCTATCTTCGGGACTAGAAACATGGGAGAAATAAACCCTTTTGACCACTTTGCCCTTCCCAACACTCCCACTTTTAGAAGTTTTTTGATGTGAAACATCTATAGGCTCACTTGTAAACTGAATTGTTGGCGTGGCGACGCTTGCCGTGGCGACGGGTCGCCACGCTATACTAAGGTATACATATATATATTTTATATGTAGTAGAGTGTACGGTGTGGTGACGGGTCGCCACGCTATACTGAGGTATACATATATATATATATATTTTATATGTAGTAGAGTGTACGGTGTGGCTTCTCACTCAGTTCGACGTTGTTGTCTACTACGGTACACATAACCAGCGTTTTATTTAATTTTGATGTGAAACATTTTTATTTTAATTTTTGACAATAAAATATGTGTGATAGTGATAACTCAGAAGATCAAAGTGATCAACCTTGTGCAAAGAAAGTGAAACTACACTATGGCATACTACCAAGTCATCAGTAAGTAGATCGTATTTTTCAAGTGTCCATAAATGTAATTATTATATTTTTATATTTTATTAATTATATTCATATTAATCATATTAGTAATTATATAAATTATATTAAGATAACTAATTATATAAATTATATTAATATTATCTTCAATTAATTATTTTTTTATTATTCATGAAGGAATTAATATGGAAAAATTTATTAATAAAATTTATGTTTGCAAATCTTTAGTCATATATTGCAATAATTAACTAAGATTTGAGTTCATGAGTATATTGAAGCCACACTCAAAATTTGTTTTCTTTTTTTATATTTAATTAATTATATTTATATTAATCATATTAGTAATTATATAAATTATATTAAGATTAATAATTATATAAATTATATTAATATTATCTTCAATTAATTATTTTTTTATTATTCATGAAGGAATTAATATGGAAAAATTTATTAATAAAATTTATATTTGCAAATCTTTAGTCATATATTGCAATAATTAACTAAGATTTGAGTTCATGAGTATATTGAAGCCACACTCAAAATTTTTTTTCTTTTTCTTGTGTATTTTAATATCATATTTTTTTAAATATTTCAGTTCCCAACAATCATCACAGGGATCACAAAATATTATTATTGAAACTGGACGCCACCCTGATCAGTTAAACATAAGGCATACTATCAATGTTGTGTAAGACTTTATTAATCGAATAGTACCAGACTACTTTAATTTTTATCTTAGATCTGGCCGCTGGAGTGGCCATTTACAAAAACAACAACACTTCACATGTTACTACACTCAACATGGATCTAGCAGTTCGAAATGCTACAGAAGTTCATGTTTCCAAAACATCTATTGGTGATATGTGTGCTTCACATGTTAAACTAGAAGACGGAACTGAATTAATTATGATTGTAGTATACATTTCACCTAATAACAAAATGGATCATATAATTTCATTTTTACATGAAAGGTTATTTCCTTATAGTCAAAGAGGTTCAATAATTTTTAAAACGAATAAACATAAACTACCATTAATTTTAGCTGGAGATTTTAATATAAATTTTGCAAGAGCTGAATCAATGCCATTAATGACATTTCTTCAAAAAGAATTTCAATTGCAAATCAACAACAATCCAAGAGAATCCACTACCAAATATGGAACAACAATAGATGCTGTATTTGTGAGATATCTTGATAATGTTTCATCCAATACTTTTGTAACGTACTTTAGTTATCATCGACCAATCGTCACAGTAATACCGGCAGAGGAAACATCGAATATAACTATTACTGAAGTCACAGATGAAAATATTTAAATTGTGGCCACTTGATACTAATATCGAATTTTTATATCACATGTAAATGAATGTTTATTAAATAAAGTTACCATTTTCTGTAAGAAATTCGTAATACTTCATTTTATCATTAGGTTATATTTAATTCCTGTAATAATATTATCTTTTATGCATATTACTTGTACACACACAATGTTTCACATCTGACAGGCGTCCCATGACGGCTCACATTTTTTTATCTCCAGCGAGAGTTACCAAGATTCTCTGGTCAAAAATCTTCTTATATTTCTTTTTGAGAACGGTACCATAACTGGTTTCGTAACTGGGTATCTTGTAGCCTCTTAACATTTCAAGGATGTAATCCGGAGTTCCCATTTGGTGCCACTGGATGACGAAATTTTTCAGCTGACCCCGCGAAACGGATAGTCACAATCTCCTCGGCTGATTTCTTCTGCTTGTGCTGGCTCTCGAAGACGACTTTCTAGAACTCTTGGTGCTTGGCTTTCGAAAGAAAGACGAGTTTGATGATTTGTGCGAGCTACTTCTCTGGTCCTGAGACTGACTTGAGCTACCTGAAGCGCGACTTAGTTGGGGGTTTGGAGTCACGATAACCCCCTTCTTTAGAGGTTTTCGGACAAAAATTCTGAGGTTTTTGGTAAAAAACATTCTGAAAGCCACCTCGTTGGTCAAAAACTTTGACAAAGAGCCCTCGTCAAACAGGTGAGACTCAGAAGAAGAAATCTTAGCTAGCTTTGTCGCTAGGTGTTGGTCCTTAAGCTTAAAGAATTTTCTTCTCAACTCAATCAGTTCTGCCCACTTAGCACATGTATAGTGAAGCAAATCATCCGAAACCTCCTTGAAAAACGAGTCACCTAAAAATTTGTTCTTGATATCGCTAAAAGCGTAAGGATACTTTTGCGTGATCTTCTGCATATTAGCTATTTGCTACTTGCTACTTGCTACTTGCTACTTGCTATCAATTTGTTGTCGTTATTAACAAATTTGAGTTATATACATTGGAAATAAACTTTTTTTGTTGCTGTAAGATGGACAACGGAGATCTCAGTCCACCTCACTTTTCCCTTCTCCTGCGCATCTGTTAGCATCTCAGGGAAGTAGGTAGTGGTAACTTGTAGTAAGTTAGCAATTGGCTATTTGCTACTTGCTACTTGCTATCAATTTGTTGTTGTTATTAACAAATTTGAGTTATAAACATTAGAAATAAACTTTTTTTTTTCCTCAGAGAACTTTTGTCACTATTTCAGCACGCCATGCGTGATTGTTTCCACCATTTCTTCTGCTTTTTTAACGTTGAATTGGCAAAAGACTTGGGTGCGAGACTCTCCAGCTGGCTATTTACTTTAAAAGCATCGAACACCGGCAAGGCTTGAAGCTTTTTCTGGACATCTTTGTACCTAATAATGTTCCACCCCGAAGTACCCAGTTTCTGACACACTAAGCTCTGCACATTCATTGCCGGAGCAGGTGAAGACACCGCTGGAGCACCTTATTTAACCTGAGGAACTAATGTCAAGGCTTCTTGGTTAACTAACTGCTTTTCTTGAGTCTGAATTAAAACTGGGCCGTGGTATTGGCGCCTTAATCATGCTCTGACAGAGACTTGTCCCCAAAGCCATCTAGACTATCGTCTGACCACTCGACTTCAATGTTCCTGTTCTCAATCTTATCCATTGAGAATGTAACAGGCCACTACTAGTACCACCTGATGCTATTAATTTTTTTAACTTCCCGCTGAAAAAATCGAAGATTTTCAAAAATCGGGAAATTATTGTTTTCACCTCGTTTTGCAAAAATCGAGTTTTCATCAGATCTCGACGTTTGAAGGTCATAGGAAGCTTCCCTGACTACTCCTGCGAGGTTGTCACTGTGTCTGTCTGTATGTATGTGTGTGTGTGTGTGTGTGTGTGCGTGTGTTTTTTTTTTTTTTTTTCAAAGGGGGAATCCTTTTTGTGGATCCCAGGCATAGCTGTTTCGCCTGGATATGTGAAGACTCGACGCAGCGTCATACTAAAACAGCGTCATAATAAAACTCGACGCTAACGCCCCTACTCACTAAACCTACTCATCAACTAAGAGACCTAGTGTCATCCAAGGACAGCGAGCGTTCTCCCATCCGCTAAGGGAGACGCGCCTGGTAGCAGTTTCTCCCCTGTCGCAGGTGTGTGTGTGTGTGTGTGTGTGTGTGTGTGTGTGTGTGTGTGTTTGTGTGTGTGTGTGTGTGTGTGTCTGTGTGTATGTGTGAAAGTATGTGAACCGTTTATAACTTTTAAACGGCTCATCCGATTTCATCGAGGTTGGTGCCATTTGAATCGGCTTGGCCAAACTTAGATTTTGAGTATAATTTAAACCGATTCAGATCAGTAGATTTTGAGAAATCTTAAAAAAACTAAGAAAAAAAATTTTTTCAAATGTGGTTTTTTTTTGGATAACTTTCAAACGGCTTCACACGGCTTCACCGATTTCAAAAACTATTCAGCTCTAGACAATGAAAAACCACGTCGATTGCCACCAAGGTCGACGAAATCGGTTAATTCGTTCGAGAGATATCGTGAACGAAAGAAAACCGAAAAAAGTGTTTTTTCGAAATTACTCCGAATTTTTTAATTCGATCAGTTAAAACCTGAAAATTCTTTATGAGGCTGATAAAATTGCGTCGAATGCTGCCAACCACGTGAAAATCGGTCAATCCATTCAAAAGTTATTGCGGTTTGAAAATTCCAAAAATAGTGTTCTATGAAACTTCTATCAGACTTTTGAGCTCGAAGAGCTCAAATGCATAGAAATACTATCTCTTTGAGCTCAGCGAGTTTGAAATATCACATAAATTATATTTTAAGCTCAAAAATCTCAAAAACGTCATAAGTACAATTTTAAGCACTCATGTATGGAATTAGTGGGAAGTTGCAGGGATGGCCTTTAGGGTGAACCATTTTACTAATTTTTTTGTTGAGATTTCATTTTAAAATTTTATTCTTTTTCATTTGATCGTCCTTGGTGGATTCGCCGCAACCGAGTCGCGCTCGCGTAAAGGAAAATACTGAAGCTTGATTGCGCCAGAAAAATTATTTAAATATAACTCGATGTAATTATAAACAATTAGCAGGGCCTGGAAGTTGGGGCCAACAATTAAGGTTAAAAATAAAGCGAATCTGAAGTAATAATCACAAGCAAAATGACGATCGCGAGCAAGTTCAAGCGCTTAAACTAATACTATATTTTAAGAATGAAATATGTCAAAATAAAAGTGAAGTTGGCAGCAAAACACGTGAGTTTAAACAACACAACCTGATATCAAGGACAAAACTATAATAAAAATCATAAGTGGAGGATAATGTGAAATATGTGCATTGCATAAAATCCAATAGGATCTATATAAATAAAATGCATCAGTGATGTTTTATTAAATTTCAGATGATTTGTAGCAAAACCGGGCAAGCAGTCTCCGCGTAAGGAATTAGGCTGAAAGAAAGAGGAGCAAGTCTTAGGAGCGGATTTTAAACCTTGTCTGGTAGACAACAGTGGATAAAAAAAAAAAGTTGATTTGTCTACTTATGTGATTTAGGAAAAATTGATGAGGAAAATGTTTTATGAATAAGTATAGAAATAAAATTTTTTTTCTCCGAACAAGCTTAAAAAATTTACAACACGATTTCCGTCGAAAACTTAAAATTTACAAAAAAAAGAAGTTTTTTATTGTCATTTTTTTCTGCTGACCTATTTAATATTAACTCTTAGGCTGTAATTATGATACAAAATATTATTTACAAAAAATTATCTGATGATTTTCGCCGAGTCAAGCCCTAAAAAATTTTACAAAATAATTTCCATCAAGAACTTCTATTTTCCTAAAGAATGAGATTCTAAATAGTTACTTTATTTGGTTAACTGATTAAAGCTTAACTCTAAGGTGGCAATTATAGACAAAAATATTCTCTACACAACAGCATAAAAGTACTTTGATGTAGTCATGCCCAAAAAAAAAATTACAAAATTATCTTGGTCAAAAAAAGTAAAATTTACAAAAAATATAATTTCAATTTATTTACACTTTTTTTATTAGGCCTAACTTTTTGCTGGTAAATATTGCAAAATGTTTTCAACAAGGAAAATCTAGAAGTATTTTTTGCTCAGACAAGCCCGAGAAGAGTTACAGAATAATTTCAGTCAGAAACTTGAAATTTACTGAAAAATTAAGTTTTCCATTGAGATTTTTTTCTACTGACCTATTTAAGCTTAACTTTAAAGTGGTAATTATAAAACAAAATATTCTCTACAAAAAAGTACACATGTATTTTCTACTCAGACAAGCTCGAAAAAAGTTAAAAAATAATGTCGGACAAAAACTTTTATATTCCTAAAAAATGAAGTTCTAAATGGTCACTTTATTTGGTTAAGTGATTAAAGCTTAACTCTTAGCTGGCAATTATAGAAAAAAATATTCTCTACACAACAGCATGAAGGTACTTTAGGTGTAGCTATGCCCAAAAAAAAGTTATGAAATGATTGCGCTCAAAAAAATTGAATTTAAAAAAAAAATAGTTTTAATTTTTTTACACTTTTTCTAATAGGCTCAACTTTTTGCTGGTAAATATGGAATGGAATATTTTTTACAAAAAAAATCTAGAAGTATTTTTCGCTTAGAGAAGCCCAAAAAAAGTGACAAAATAATTTCGGTCAAAAACTTGAAACTTACTAAAAACTTAGGTTTTCCATTGTGATTTTTTTCTGCTGACCTATTTAAGCTTAACTTTAGAGTAGTAATTAGAGAACAAAATATCCTCTACAAAAAAGTATCAGATGATTTTTTGCTTAAACAAGCTCAAAAAAAGTTATAAAATAATTTTTGTCAAAAACTTGAAATTTACTAAAAAATTAGGTTTTCCATTGTGATTTTTTTCTGCTGAACTATTTAAGCTTAACTTTTAAGTGGTAATTATAAAACAAAATACTCTCTACAAAAAAGTATGCAAGTATTTTCTACTAAGACAAGCCCAAAAAAAGTTAGAAATTAATGTCGGACAAAAACTTCGATATTCCTAAAAAATTAGGTTCTAAATAGTCACTTTAGTTGGTTGACTGATTAAAGCTTAACTCTTAGCTGCCAATTAAAAAAAAAAATTTTCTCTTCAAAACAGCATAAAAGTACTTTAGGAGTAGTCATGCCTAAAAAAAAATTACATGATGATAGCCCTCGAAAAAATTGAAATGTTCAAGAAATATAATTTTAATTTTATTACACTTTCTCTATTAGGCTCAACTTTTGGCTGATGAATATGGGAAAACATATTCTCTACAAGAAAATTTGAAAGTATTTTTCACTTAGACAATCCCAAAAAAAGTCACAAAATAATTTCGGTCATAAACATGAAATTTACTAAAAAATTAGATTTTCCACTTAGTTTCTTTTCTGCTGACCTATTTAAGCTTAACTTTGAGGTGGTAATTATAAAACGAAATATTCTTTACAAAAAAGTATACAAGTATTTTCTACTCAGACAAGCCCAAAAAAAGTTAGAAATTAATGTCGGACAAAAACTTCGATATTCCTAAAAAATAAGGTTCTAAAGCGTTACTTTATTAGGTTAACTGATTAAAGCTTAACTCTTAGCTGGCAATTATAGAAAAAAATATTCTCTACACAACAGCATAAAAGTACTTTGATGTAGTCATGCCCAAAAAAAAATTACAAAATGATCTTGGTCAAAAAATTAAAATTTACAAAAAATATAATTTTAATTTATTTACACTTTTTTTATTAGACCCAACTTTTTGCTGGTAAATATTGAAAAATGTTTTCTACAAGGAAAATCGAGAAGTATATTTTGCTCAGACAAGCCCAAGAAAAGTTACAGAATAATTTCGGTCAGAAACTTGAAATTTACTAAAAAATTATGTTTTCCATTGAGATTTTTTTCTGCTGACCTATTTAAGCTAATTTTTAAAGTGGTAATTATTAAACGGAATATTCTCTACAAAAAATCATGCAAGTATTTTTTTCTCAGACAAGCCCAAAAAAAGTTAAAAAAAAAACCCTGTGGAAGCCACAGCCTTTAATATTAATATTAATAACGCTCGCATGATATAAATTTCAATATGCCGTAAGATACTCTCTCTCTCTCAGTAAAACTACTCTCATATCACAAAGTTAAGAAAAAAAAATTAAAAATAATTTTGAGTTAAAAAAAAAAATATTTTAAATTTATTGCCAAATTAAGATACGATAGTATTATAAATTTGACCGTTAAGTAGAAGCATCTGTGAAACCAAATAAAATTGATAATACAAAAAATTTTAAAAATTTGACAAACTTTTTCGATGAACTTGATAGTTTCGTCAAAAAGTTGAAAAAAAAAAGAGAAAATATTATCAATTATATTTTATAGTTGAATAACTTCGAAACGCGTCGGTTTATCAAAAACTTATAAGAAAGCTGTTCCGAAGAGCGTTCAATTTCTTACAAGAAAATGATTTGATCTAGCTTTTTTAATGAACCATTAAAGAGTTATAAATTCTAAACTCAAAACAACAAGCTTTTCCGTGTTAATCTTACGGCAAATTGAAATTTATCGTGCGAGAAATCTTAATATTAATATTAATGGCTGTGGCTTTCACGAAATTTTTTTTTCATCATTTCCAACAACATTTTCGATATGATTGAGAAAAAAAAAATAGTCAATTTTTTTGAATCAGCCAAATATATACAGAGTATTCCATGCCAAATCGACTCCTTTTGAACTCGACCACTTTAGATTTAGCTGAAAGTTCATCATTCTTTTCTACCTTTTGAAAAACAATTTTGAGAATTTTTTGAAATTTTTTTGTTTAACCCAAAGAAAGTTTTGAATATCCCAAAAGAGTGGCTTTTTTATTTTCAAACAGCCATAACTTTTTTAGACATTGACCTCTGGGTACCTTTTTTTTTTTTTTAATTTTTTGTTTTAAATGAACTTTTCGAAAAAATACACAAAAAAAATTAAATATGATCAATTCTATAAAATAATCGGTTTTTTAAACAAAATCGTTATTTTTTCAAAGTTGGCCACTTTTTTTGTTAATTTTTTTTTCTCATAAAAAACTTTAATCAATTTGGCAACTATTCTCGCTCGTTCCGGGAAGAGCCAATTTTTTTTTATATTTTTAACTTCCGATGAGAAAATTGAAAATTTTCAAAAATCGGGAAGTTATTGGTTTTACCCCGTTTTTCGGAAATCGAGTTTTCAACCAATGTTGGCGTTTTGAGGTGCTAGGAAGCCTCCCCAAATATTTCCGCGGTGATGTCTGTGTGTGTGTGTTTTGGGGAATCCTTTTTACGGATTCTAGGCATAGCTGTTTGGCCTGGATATGTGGATATGACGCGACTCAACGCAGCGTCATACTAAAACTCGACGCTGACGCCCCTACCCACTAAACCCTAAACCCCTTTCTCTTCTATTCTCTGATCCCCCATGGTACCGCCGTACGGCATTTCTTCGCAGGGGGAGGAATTAGCTGCCGCTCTTCCTTCTGGTGGCTAAGATGTTATTTCTTCCTTCTAGATTCTGTCTTTCGCTCTTTTCCTCTCAGTGGATCGCAACTCGGTAAGCACTTTTGTAGCAAAAGTGCTTGTGGCGTTCCAGGCAGCTTCTGACGACAACATTGCTTCTACTATTGACTCTGGTTAGGTTCTCTTTTTCAGAATCTTCCCCAACTCATCGCGCTGTTGGTTGAAACGTGGACACACAAAGAAAACATGCTCCGCATCTTCATTGACCCCTGGACAGGACGGGCACTCTGGGGTATCATCGTGCTTAAAGCGGTGAAGATACTTCCGGTAACATCCGTGTCCTGATAACATCTGCGTTAAATAATAGTTGATCTCACCGTGACTCCGGCTGAACCACACATCAATCCGAGGTATGAGACGGTACGTCCACCGACCTTTCTCTGAAGCATTCCAGTCTTGTTGCCATCTTGCGATGCTGTGTTGCCGTTCTTCCCTTCTAAGTTCTTCAGGGCTCAGTGTGGTTGACCTTTGTCGTTGATATAGGTTCCGTCTTTCCTCAGCTAGGACTCTGAGAGGCAGAGTACCGGAAATAACACACACTGCTTCCTCTGATATTGTGCGGAAGGCGCTAGCTACTCGTAGGGCACTCAGTCGATATACTGGTCCAGCTTTTCTCCATGATTCTTGCGTCTTTAATGCGTCGGCCCAAATGGATATTCCGTAAGTGAGCACTGATGTGACTACTGATGACAATAATAGCCTCCTGCTCTGTTTTGAGCCTCCGACGTTCGGCATCAGTCGTGCGAGACTAGCCCTCACTACTGACGCTTTGGCACTGACATGTTCCACTTGCTGCTTGAAGTTGAGTCGGGCATCAAGCATCACTCCCAAATATTGGATATAAGGTTGTGATGTGATTTCTTGTTCGCCGACTTTCAGCTTAATGGTCTCTACCACTTTTCTGCTGGTAATAAGTACTGCCTCAGTCTTGTGTTGCGCCAGTTGCAGGTTCACTGCGTCCATTTACCGGTTAACGTGCTCAAAAGTGAGATCGAACATATGATTTATCTCGTCAAAGTGTTTGGCAACGATCACTACGGCTACGTCATCTGCATATGCTACGAGTTTGACGTTTCTTGGCAGAGTTAGTCTTAATAGACCGTCATACATAATATTCCACAGGAGCGGGCCTAGAACTGAACCTTGTGGTACCCCTCCAGTAATATCATACTCCCTCGGACCGTTCTTCGTGTCATACTTCAGGACCCTGTTTTAAAAGTAGCTTGCTACGATCTTAAGCAGGTATTCTGGTACATTCTTCTCTTGGAGGGCCTGCATGATGCATTTCCAATTGGCGGAGTTGAAGGCGTTTCTGATGTCTAGTGTCGCCAACAGGCAATACTTCTTCGTTCCATCTTTCCATCTGGTTCCTGTGATTGCTTCCTTGGCCGAATCAACAACCTGTTTGATTGCGTCCAGGGTTGATCGTCCTTTCCAGAATCCATACTGATTGTCTGCCAGGAGTGGGTCGACTACTGCTTCAATTCTCTGGTGAATTATGCGCTCAAATATCTTACCTGCCGTATCTAGCATGCAAAGTGGTCGGTAAGATGACGGTTCTTCTAGTGGGTTCTTCCCTTTAGGTAATAGTACCAATCGTTGCTGTTTCCACTTACGAGGAAAAGTCCCCTCCTTGAGGCATGCATTATAAGCGTCGAGGAATAATGTTGGAGCTGCCTTTATGATGGTTTTCAAGGCTATATTAGGGATTCCGTCCAATCCCGGCGCTTTATTATTCCCTACATGGTTACAGGCCTCCAGCAGTTCTTCTTCAGTGACAGGTGGAATGTCGTCCAGTTCGCTTGGCGCCAACTGGTAATCGAAGTTGCATTGCTGTGGGAACAGTGCAGTGACGATTTTCTGAAGAAGTTGAGGACACGTAGGTGATGGCATTTGTTGTTTTTTCAGGTGGGTCATAACCACCTTATAAGGCCTACCCCACACCTCTTTATCCACCTCGTATATAAGCTCTTTCCAGCATCTTCTTTTGCTCTCTTTGATGGCTTTATTCAGTTCACGACGCGGCTTTTTGTTATTTGCGATCAGCTCCACTGAGTTGAGCCGTTGATAGCCGCGCTGGAAGATTCTTCTCTTTCTATGACACTCTTTACGGAGGACGCTAATGTGGTCGTTCCACCAATGCACCGAAGGTCTCGAATTTATGTCACGTTTACGAGGCATACTGGCATCACAAGCATGTGTTACCCTCCTCATCAGGTCCTTAGTATGTTGTTCTGCACAACCAGTGTTGATCGGATCACCATCGAGGGCTATTAGCAATGCTTCTGGGTCAAAAGATTTCACCTTCCAACCAACGATGTTAGACTGCTTGATTGGTCTCTTGAGGTTCTGGTCGTTTGATATTTCCCAGAATATCGCATGATGGTCGCTGGAAGTGTAGATGTCCAACACTTTCCAGTTGTAGTCACCTCTAGCAAGGCTTTTACTGACAAAAGTGAGGTCTACAATTGAGCTTGCGTCACCTTTGGTGTAGGTCGGCGTATCACCACTGTTGAGCGAAACTACATCTAGTGTAGTAAAGGCCTCTAGTAGTGCTTTCCTTCGTGCGTTGGTATGTTTGCTGCCCCAGTCAACTGCCCAGGAGTTGAAGTCTCCAGCTATCGCTACTGGATGGTATTGCTTCGCATCTTCAGTTAGTCGATCCAAGAAATCAGTGAAGTCAACAATGGAGAGGCTGGGTGGTGCGTAGCAGCTATAGAAGCGGATGCCCTCTACTGATACTGCTACAAAGCCGGCATTGCTGTTGTCGACTGCATTTTAGAAAGGGAGCTTGCCACATGACCAGATTACAGCTTTGGATGTGCTATCAGATTCCCAGGGTTGGGTACTCAGGTGTTTATATGGCTCTGCTATTAGTACCAAGTCAAGCTCTAATTCTCGCACGGATTGCATGAGCAGGTCATGCGCTGCCTCACAATGGTTAAGATTGAGCTGTAGTATCCTCATGGTTGTTTGTTCGTCAACTTCTGGAGCGCCTCCTGAAATACCGGGCACCTGTGGGTGCCGGCATGGTGAGCTACGTCCTTTGCTCCTTGCTGCTCAGCACATATTGCACACTTGGCAGGATTTTTACAGTCAGAGATACGGTGCCCTTCTTGTCCACATCTGATGCAGAGTTTAGACCGGTCTACTTGGCTTTTACATTGAGACCCAACATGTCCGAAGTGCCAGCATTTAAAGCATTGGACTAGTCTTCTAGTTGCTCTTATTCGGCAATTGACCCAGCCAATCCCTATTTTGCCGCTTCCTTCCAGTAGCTGTTGTGCTTCAGCTGCTGGTAGTGTCACTGTAGCCGTTTACGTACCTCTGTAGGCCTTACAGATCTTGATAGCCTCTAGTGGTATTTCGCAAGTTTCTCCGGTTTCCGTTTTCAGGGCAGTCTGAATGTGCTCCTTCGTCGTGTTATCATCAATGTCTCGGATCTCGATGGTCTCCTGCGGTCCTTTGCAGATTACTTCGGCCTCTTTTTGAAGAATATCCATGATGGTCTTTTGCAAGACTTGGCCTTTGTCGATACTCTTCTTTGAGAGCGTAATCAGCATGTCCCCAGTTTTGGTTTTGTGGATCTTTTCCACGGTTGTGCGGACCTGTTCGTCAAGGACGGCCTGCTTTATACGACGCAATATTTCGGCGTACTTCTCCTTCTCGACCGGACGGATGATCAGAGCGTCAGGCCTGGTCCATTTTCGCGGTTTCTTCCGCTTAGGTTCCGGCCGGGGCTCTTTCGGCGGTTGCTTTGGGAGTTGCTTTCTAGCTAGCCTTCTCTTCTCCTTCTTAGACTGTACTTTTTCTCAGTCAGTCGTCTTCTTAGGTTCGTCGACCTGCCCTGCCAATCGTTGGGGAGGGCTTTTTTTCAAGTCCTTCTTCTTTGTGACTTTATCGGTTGGCTCTGGCGAGTTTCGGTCCTTTCTCTTTCCAGGCCTTGTGTCAGTTTCACCCTTGTCTTCAGCGACTGATTCACCATCACCTTCAGCTCCGGTGTCCATTGCTTCGTCAGTCACGACGACAGCCTGACAGGCTTTCTCCGGTGTAGCATGAGAAATGCGCTGCAATGATGAGCGTCACTCCTCATCCAGCTTCTCAAACCTTTGAAGGGCGTTAGTTACACCAGTCATCTTGGATTTTATCTCTTTGTGAATGTTGACCTTTGGTTGGACGAAATCATTCAGCTCACTGATCAGCTTTTCAAGGCGTTTGAGCGCTTGCGAACGCTTCATTTCAGCGCTTGCGTCAATCGCTGCTTGTTGGGCATGTAGCTCGTTTCCATTCTTGTTTGTTTCCTGTGGGTTACTCATACTTTTTTGATTTACCAGCGCATTATACGGAGTGGAGCGGGTTGTCATAACTAGGAACGGGTGTACCCTCGGAGATAGTACTCCTACCCCAGTTCCCTGAGGCCTAGCCGACCCTTAGCCAGTCACGGAATACACGGACGGACTAGACTCGCTCGGAGCGGTGAAGATTCCGATCTCTAACACTCACTGCGTACTTCCTGATCAAGGCCCGAAGTGGCTGGCTCCTGATCCACTGCTGCAACTTTCACCTCGGCAGAGCAAGCTCACATCAGCCGTGGCCTGCATCGTCGGAAACTACGATACAGGTTCCGGACACTCCCAGTGAGTTACAGCAGGGACCAATCGTCTTGCTAGGTCAGTTAGTGTGACCAACCCATTAAAGGGGAGTTTTGTCCACGGGAGTGTATTTTATTTAGCTCCTACCCTCTGTACCTCATCAACTAAGAGACCTAGTGTCATCCAAGGACAGCGAGTGTCAACCCATCCGCTCCGGGGAGACGCGCCTGGTAGCAGTTTCTCCTCTGCCGCAGGTGTGTGTGTTTGTGTGTGTGTGTGTGTGTGTGTGTGTGTGTGTGTGTGTGTGTGTAAGTATGTGAATCGCTTATAACTTTTGAACGGTTGAACCGATTTCATCGCGGTTGGTGCCATTCGAAAGGGCTTTGCCAAAAAAATTTCTGAGAATTTGAACCGATTCGGACCGATTGATTTTGAGAAATTTTGAAAAATCTCAAAAAAAATAAGAAAAAAATCATTTTTAAAAGTGGTTTTTTTGGAATATCTTTTAAACGGCTTGATCGATCAACTTCAAAAACTAATCCGCCCTTAAACTTGAAAAACCACGCCAATCGGCGCTAATCCGATCAAAATCGGTTGATTTGTTCGAGAGATAGCGTGAACGAAAGAAAATTGAAAAAAGTGTTTTTTTCACATAACTTCGTCATTTCTTCTCGAATCGTTTTTGATGAAAATAATTTCAGAGCTTAAAAAACTGCGTCGATCGCCGCCAAAAACGTGAAAATCGGTTGATTAGTTCGAGAGATATCCTCGACGAAAGATTTGGAAATACGGATTTTTTCAACATAACTCCGACATTTTTTGGAATAACTTTCAAACAACTCTACCGATCGATTTCAAAAACTAATTAGCTCTTAACATTAAAAAACCATGTCGATTGTCAACAAGCTGGTCGAAATCGGTTGATTCGTTCGAGAGATATCGTGAACGAAAGAAAACTGAAAAAAGTGTTTTTTCGGGATTACTCCGAAATTTTCGGTTCGATCAATTAAAACCTGGAAATACTTATGAGGATGATAAAACTACGTCGAATGGCGTCAACCGCGTGAAAATTGGTTGATCCATTCAAAAGTTATTGCGGTTTGAAAATTCCAAAAATAGTGTTCTATGAAACTTCCATCAGACTTTAGAGCTGGGAGAGCTCAAATGCATAGAAATATTATTTCTTTGAACTCAGCAAGCTCAAAATATCACATAAATTATATTTTATGCTTAAAAATGTCATAAGTACAATTTTAAGCGCCCAGGAATGGAATTAGCGGGAACTTGCACGGATGGCCTTTAGGGTGAACCGTTTTTCTAATTTTTTTTTGTAGTTTTTTTGAGATTTCTCAAAATCGACCAGTTCGAGTCGGTCAGAATTGTACTCAAAATCTAAGTTTGGTCGAGCCCTTTCGAATGGCACCAACCACGATGAAATCGGTCAAGCCGTTCGAAAGTTATAAGCGGTTCACATACTTTCACACACACACACACACACACACACACACACACACACACACACACACACACACACACACACACACACACACACACACACACACACACACACACACACACACACACACACACACACACACACACACACACACACACACACACACACACACACACACACACACACACACACACACACACACAGACATCACCGCGGAAACATTTGGGGAGGCTTCCTAGCACCTCAAAACGCCAACATTGGTTGAAAACTCGATTTCCGATAAACGGGGTAAAACCAATAACTTCCCGATTTTTGAAAATTTTCAATTTTCTGATCGGAAGTTAAAAATATAAAAAAAAATCGGCCCTGCCCGGAATGAGCGGGAATAGTTGCCAAATTGATTGAAGTTTTTTATGAGAAAAAAAAATTAACAAAAAAAGTGGCCAACTTTGAAAAAATAACGATTTTGTTTAAAAAACCGATTATTTTATAGAATTGATCATATTTAATTTTTTTTGTGTATTTTTTCGAAAAGTTCATTTAAAACAAAAAATTAAAAAAAAAAAAAAAGGTACCCAAAGGTCAATGTCTAAAAAAGTTATGGCTGTTTGAAAATAAAAAAGCCACTCTTTTGAGAAATTCAAAACTTTCTTTGGGTTGAACAAAAAAATTTGAAAAAATTCTCAAAATTGTTTTTTAAAAGGTAGAAAAGAATGATGAACTTTCAGCTAAATCTAAAGTGGTCGAGTTCAAAAGGGGTCGAGTTTAAAAGGGGTCGATTTGGCATGGAATACTCCATATATATTCGGCTGATTCAAAAAAATTGACTATTTTTTTTTCTCAATTATATCGAAAATGGTGTTGGAAATGATGAAAAAAAAAAATTTCGTGAAAGCCACAGCCATTAATATTAATATTAAGAACTCTCGCATGATAAATTTCAATTTGCCGTAAGATTAACACGGAAAAGCTTGTTGTTTTGAGTTTAGAATTTCATAACTCTTTAATGGTTCATTAAAAAAGCTAGATCAAATCATTTTCTTGTATGAAATTGAACGCTCTTCGGAACAGCTTTCTTATAAGTTTTTGATAAACCGACGCGTTTCGAAGTTATTCAACTATAAAATAGAATTGATAATATTTTCTCTTTTTTTTCCAATTTTTTGACGAAACTATCAAGTTTATCGAAAAAGTTTGTCAAATTTTTAAAATTTTTTGTATTATCAATTTTATTTGGTTTCACAGATGCTTCTACTTAACGGTCAAATTTATAATACTATCGTATCTTAATTTGGCAATAAATTTAAATTATTTTTTTTTTTAACTCAAAATTATTTTTGATTTTTTTTTCTTAACTTTGTGATATGAGAGTAGTTTTACTGAGAGAGAGAGAGTGTATCTTACGGTATATTGAAATTTATATCATGCGAGCGTTCTTAATATTAATATTAAAGGCTGTGGCTTCCACAGGGTTTTTTTTTAACTTTTTTTGGGCTTGTCTGAGAAAAAAATACTTGCATGATTTTTTGTAGAGAATATTTCGTTTAATAATTACCACTTCAAAAATAAGCTTAAATAGGTCAGCAGAAAAAAATCTCAATGGAAAACATAATTTTTTAATAAATTTCAAGTTTCTGACCGAAATTATTCTGTAACTTTTCTTGGGCTTGTCTGAGCAAAACATACTTCTCGATTTTCCTTGTAGAAAACATTTTTCAATATTTACCAGCAAAAAGTTGGGTCTAATAAAAAAAGTGTAAATAAATTAAAATTATATTTTTTGTAAATTTTAATTTTTTTGACCAAGATCATTTTGTAATTTTTTTTTGGGCATGACTACATCAAAGTACTTTTATGCTGTTGTGTAGAGAATATTTTTTTCTATAATTGCCAGCTAAGAGTTAAGCTTTAATCAGTTAACCTAATGAAGTAACGCTTTAGAACCTTATTTTTTAGGAATATCGAAGTTTTTGTCCGACATTAATTTCTAACTTTTTTTGGGCTTGTCTGAGTAGAAAATACTTGTATACTTTTTTGTAAAGAATATTTCGTTTTATAATTACCACCTTAAAGTTAAGCTTAAATAGGTCAGCAGAATATCTGACACTTCATAACTTCCAGTTGGTATTGTTATTACTCTATCAGCCCACGCTCTACTCCTTACAGCATCATTGGGGTAATACTCTCGATGATGTTTCGTAGGATTTTTTCTGTCTACACCTTCTATATAAATCTTATTAGAACCTATATCAATATTAGGTATTGAATTATAGGTTAGAAGTTCCACTAATCCCAAAACATAATTTTTAGCTGGTGATAGTTCAATAGACGGGAAATATTGAGCCCCCAATACCGAGGTATCCCCCGGAATTGTTAAAGTTAACGATTCAGTCATAACTGATAACCGATTAAATCCAGCACATCAATTTATAGTTGATTGCATAAAAATTTAAGACATAAGTGTCTACATATAACTGTATTATAATCTTGATATTTTTTATGGTTGTATTTCACGCTACTCACACCGAGATATTTCATGAGATCACTAGGTGGTTGAAGATTACCAAAGCTATCAAAATAAATTACTTTATTTTTATATTTCTTATAAGCAACCCAATGTGTGCCATTTCCATCTTTATCATCAAGATTTATTTTTGCAGATTCATTCACCCATGGCCCTGAATTTGGTAAATCATTTCTCATGAAAACCCCTCGAAAGTATGGAATTTTCAAATCTCTAACATATTTTATTAAATCATAATTTGAGAGTGCTCGATGTGGTAGCGTTGATAGTTTTTTGAATCAGGACTTAAATATAATCCCATTCCTTGTTTATATGGTTTTAGATGTAACCCTTTACCCATAGCTATTGCTTCCATAGTAGCATTATGACGTTTACTTTCTTCCAAATCACGTTTAGCTGATTTCGATGTATTTACAGCGCGTACAATGGATGCTATACCCCCACTTAAGCTACCTACTGCACTGAGTGCTGCGAAATCTGGGATTAAAAATGGTAATATCCCACCAATTTTTGACGGTACTGGCAATACCCGCGGTAATTTTACATTTTTTCTACCACCAGCATCCTTCACAGCTTTTCGAGCTGCATGTAAAGCTGATTTAATTGGTTCAATACTTTTACGCATCGATTTTTTAGCTGAACTTATTATTTTTCGCACTGATATTGGTTTTTTCAAGCTATGACCTTTAATTTTTTTCTTCTTCAAGTTATTTTTTCCAACTCTTCTTTTCATTCCAACTCCTTTACGTTTTGTTCTTCTCTTCAAATTTTTATTTTTTACAGATAAACCCATACCCAGACTTCTCTTAATTCTCATAGCCTTGTTAATACCCCAGGCAACAGATTTCTCACCGACTAGCGTCTTTTGCGTGAAGACGTAGTGCAGCTTGTTGAGCCAGCTTTTTATCAGCTTTATGACGTACTTGCATATTGCTAGGATTTTTAGAATGAGCAATATCATGGTCTTTACACGCTTTATCAAGTGGATTTATAGACACTTTCCATCTTCCCTATTGGTCGAGAGACATCCTCTCTGTACATAAGTTTGATGGAAATCCATCAAACTTGAATACTAGTAAAGCTGGAAGCTTGTAGTATCTATTCGAGTAATAAAGATGTTAATTGAAATGAAAGAAATAAAAGAAATTTGAATGAGAGTAAAGACAAACTTTAAAAAAATAAATGGGGTTAGTTGCCAAGCCAGGAATCGAACCTGGATCTCCCTGATAACATCTCAGGAGCTCTACCAGTTAAGCTACCGGGTAAAAATATCTTTAATAATAATATTAGAGACACTAATTTAAAATAATGCCTAAATAAGTATTACATTACCATCATAGTACGTAGCTCGGGTAAAAAGGGAAGGGATAGTAAGTAAGTATCGAGAGTATAAGAATGGACTGAGAAAGGTGGATGGTGGAAGGGGCCCGGTAGCTTAACTGGTAGAGCTCCTGACACATCAGGGAGATCCAGGTTTGATTCCTGGCTTGGCAACCAACCCCACTTATTTTTTTAAAGTTTGTCTTTACTCTCATTCAAATTTTTTTCATTTCAATTAACATCTTTATTACTCGAATAGATACTACAAGCTTCCAGCTTTACTAGTATTCAAGTTTGATGGATTTCCATCGAACTTATGTACAGAGAGGATGGCTCTCAACCAATAGGGAAGATGGAAAGTGTCTATCTCTCGGCTTGAATTAGATCCACTAGTCATTTGACCAAGATGGCATGAAACTTTCATTACATATATACAATCGGTCATGAAAATATCTTTAATAATAATATTAGAGACACTAATATTTAATTACTACATAGTAAGAATTTTTTTATGTTAATAGTCTTCTTAACTGTCTATTACGAGTATCAAGTATCCTTAATACTAAATATAGTTAAATATAGTTTAAATAATAATTATAATAATAGTATTAATAATGCATACTCATATAAGTAATATAGAAAATGAGGTTGAATATTGAAAAAAAAAATTAGGAAAACGGTTGACCCTGAAGGCCATCCCTGCAACTTCCCGCTAATTCCATACTTAGGCGCTTAAAATTGCACCAATGAAGTTTTTGAGCTCGTCGAGCTCAAAAATACAATTTATGGGTTATTTTGAGCTCTCCGAGCTCAAAGAAATTGCTTTCCTATGCTTTAAAGCTCTTCGAGCTCAAAAGTCTGATAGAGATTTGATAAGACACTATTTTTTGAATTTTTAAACCGTAATAACTTTTGAATGAATAAACCGATTTTTACGCGGTCAGAAGAATTCGACACAGTTTTTCAAGCCTCACAAAGAATCTTAAATTTTGAATTGATCGCGCTAGAAATTCCGGAGTTATTCCGAAAAAACACTTTTTTCGGTTTTCATTCGTTCACGATATCTCTCGAACGAATCAACTGATTTCGACCGGACTGGTGGCTATCGACGTGGTTTTTTGAGGTTAAGAGCTGATTAGTTTTTGAAATTGAACCTTCAAGCCGTTTAAAAGTTATTCCAAAAAAACCACATTTGAAAAAAAATTTTTTTTTAGTTTTTTGAAGATTTCTCAAAATCTATTGATCTGAATCGGTCCAAATAGTTTTCAAAATCTAAGTTTGGTCAAGCCCTTTCGAATGGCACCAATTGCGATGAAATCGGTCAAGCCGTTCAAAAGTTATAAACGGTTCACATACTTTCACACACACACACACACACACACACACACACACACACACACACACACACACACACACACACACACACACACACACCTCGGGGCAGAAGAGATACTGCTACCGGGCGCGTCTCCCCGAGCGGATGGGAGAACGCTCGCTGTCCTTGGATGACACTTAATCTCTTAGTTGATGAGGTACAGCGGGTAGGAGCCAAGCAAAATAACCAAACAAAATACGCTCCCGTGGACAAAACTCCCCTTTAATGGGTTGGTCGCACTAACTGACCTAACAAGACGATCGTTCCCTGCTGTGACCCACTGGGAGTGACCGGAACCTCGTGTCGTAGTTTCCGACGATGCAGGCCACGGCTGATGTGAGCTTGCTCTGCCGAGGTGTAAGTTGCAGCAGTGGATCAGGAGCCAGCCACTTCGGGCCTTGATCAGGAAGTACGCAGTGATTGTTAGAGATCGGAATCTTCACCGCTCCGAGCGAGTCTAGTCCGTCCGTGTATTCCGGGGCTGGCTAAGTGTCGGCTAGGCCTCAGGGAACTGGGGTAGGAGTACTATCTCCGAGGGTACACCCGTTCCTAGTTATGACAACCCGCTCCACTCCGTACGATGCGCTGGTGAATTTAAAAGTATGAGTAAAATTCAGGAAAACAACAATAGTGAAAACGGGCCTCATGCCCAACAAGCAGCGATTGAAGCAAGCGCTGAAATGAAGCAGTCGCAAGCGTTTGAACGCCTTGAAAAGCTGACCAGTGAGCTAAATGACTTCATCCAATCTAAGGTCAATATCCACAAGGAGATTAAGACCAAGACGACCAGCGTAGCCAATGCCCTCCAGAGATTCAAGAAACTTGATGAAGAATGGTGTTTAACAGTACGACGCACTTCTCGCACTACACCGGAGAGAAGCATTCAAGCAACTATCGTGAATGAAAAAGCAATGGACACTGGAGCCGAAGGTGACGGTGAATCAGTCGCGGAAGACAGAATCAGAACTAGCAGCAAGTCAACTAAGAGAAAAGATCGATCTTCTCCCGACCCAACGATCTGCCAAGTTGTGAAGAAAAAAGACCTGAAACCAAGCCCTCCGAAAAACACGGCAGTGCAGAACGCCGGAAAAAAAGAGGTGACTGAATGGCAGAAGGTCCAATTCAAGAAGGAGAAGAAGGAGCAAGCGAGAGAGCGGTTACCAAAACAACCGGTGAACAAATCTCGGCCGGAGCCTAAGCGGGAAAAACCGCAAAAATTCACCAAACCAGATGCCTTAATTATTCGACCCGTTGAGAAGGCAAAATATGCCGAGATACTGCGTCGGATTAAAAAAGATGTCCCACCAGATCAGACCCGTGACGTCGTTGATAAGGTTCAAAAGACGAATGATGGGAATATGCTCATTACGTTTTCCAGAAAGACCGCAGACAAAGGACAAGCTTTGCTGAAAACCATCAAGAGCATCCTTAAAGAAGAAGCGCAAGTCATCTGTAAAGGCCCCGAGGAACAGCTTGAAATCCGGGACATTGACGACGAAACAACTAAAGACGATGTCCGGAAGGCCTTACAAGAGGCAGCTGGAAATGACTATGAAATACCTGAAGATGTCATTAAAATTCGTCCGGCCTACAGAGGTACTCAAACTGCTTCGGTACGATTGCCAGCAGCAATAGTGCAGAAGATACTTGGAAAGACAGGCAAAATAAGGATTGGCTGGGTAAATTGCCGTGTCAGAGCAATTAAGACACCATTACGATGCTATAAGTGCTGGCACTTTGGGCACACTACTGCCCAATGTAAAAGCGAAGTCGACCTATCTGGGCTTTGCATCAAATGTGGGCAAACAGGTCATCAAGCTGCTCAATGCCAAAATAAAGTGAAATGTGCGTTATGTGCGGAAAAACCTGGCTCTCAGGACACTGCTCACCGGTCTGGTTCTGGCCGATGTCCAGTCTTCCAAGAAGCACTCCAGAAGCTGACAAATAAACGAACATGAGGATACTGCAGCTTAACATCAATCACTGCGAAGCTGCGCATGACCTGCTTATGCAGACAGTACGGGAATTAAAGCTCGACGTTGTGCTTTTATCGGAGCCATATAAACATTTAGCTGGACAACCTTGGGAGACGGATATCACCACGAAAGCTGTGATCTGGGCTTGTGGTAAGCTCCCTTTCCAGAGTGTAGCTACCAATGGCAGCGCTGGCTTTGTAGCAGCATCAGTAGATGGCATCCGTTTTTACAGCTGCTACGCACCACCTAGCCTCTCAATTGCTGAGTTTACTGACTTCTTGGATCGACTGACCGAGGACGCGAAGCAACATCATCCAGTGGCGATAGCCGGGGACTTTAATGCCTGGGCAGCGGACTGGGGCAGTAAGCAGACTAATGCACGAGGAAGAGAGCTGCTAGAAGCTCTTTCTACACTAGACGTAGTCTTGCTCAACAGTGGTGACACGCCGACCTACACCAAAGGTGACGCAAGCTCGATTGTAGACGTCACTTTTGTCAGTACCAGCCTTGCTAAAGGTAACACTAACTGGGAGGTACTGGACATCTACACTGCCAGTGACCATCATGCGATACTCTGGGAAACGTCAAACGACCAGAACCTCCGGGGGCCTATCAAGCAATTTAACACCGTCGGTTGGAAGGTGAAATCTCTTGACCCAGAAGTATTGCTAACAGCCCTCGATAGTGATCCGATAGAGACTGGATGTGCAGAAGAACATACTAAGGCTCTGATGATGCGAGTAACACAAGCTTGTGATGCCAGTATGCCTCGCAAACGTATTATGAATTCAAGACCTGCGGTACACTGGTGGAATGATCATATCAGCAACCTCCGTAAAGAGTGTCATCGAAAGAGAAGAATATCACAGCGTGGCTATCAACGACCTTACTCTGCAGTGCTGATCGCAGAGTACAAAAAAGCTCGTCGTGAACTTAATAAGGCCATAAAAGAGAGCAAAAGAAGATGCTGGAAAGAGCTCATATACGAGGTCGACAAAGACGTGTGGGGTCGGCCGTATAAGGTGGTCATGACGCACCTGAAGAAAAAACAAATGCCGTCACCTACGTGTCCCCAACTCCTTCAGAAAATCGTCACTGCGCTGTTTCCACAGCAACACAGTCTCAATTATCAGTCAAGGCAAGATGAACTGGACGACATTCCACCTGTCACTGAAGAAGAATTGTTGGAGGCCTGTAATCGGGTAGGAAATAATAAAGCGCCGGGATTGGACGGAATCTCTAATATAGCCTTGAAAACCATCATAAAGGCAGCACCAACATTATTTCTAGACGCTTACAACGCATGCCTCAAGGAGGGGACTTTTCCTCGTAAGTGGAAACAGCAACGGTTAGTATTTTTACCTAAAGGAAAGAAACCGCCAGAAGAACCGTCATCTTACCGACCACTCTGCATGCTAGATACGGCGGGTAAGATATTTGAGCGTATCATCCATCAGCGAATAGATGCAGTAGTCGACCCACTCTTGGCAGACAACCAGTATGGATTCCGGAAAGGACGATCAACCCTGTACGCGATCAACCTGGTTGTTAATACGGCCAAAGAGGCAATCGCAGGAACTAGATGGAAGGGTGGAACGAAGAAGTACTGCCTGGTGGCTGCCTTGGACATCAAAAATGATTTCAATTCCGCTAATTGGGACTGCATCATGCTAGCTCTCGACGAGAAGAACGTGCCAACATATCTTCGCAGACTAGTGATTAGCTATTTTACAGATAGAAAGCTGAAATACGATACAAAGAATGGTCCAAAAGAGTATGATATAACCGGTGGTGTGCCACAGGGCTCTGTTCTTGGTCCACTTCTGTGGAATATCATGTATGACGGGCTCCTGAGACTGAAGCTTCCAAGATGTGTCAAACTGGTAGCGTATGCGGATGATGATGCCGCAGTGATCGTCGCCAAACACCTCGACGAGATTCAACATCTGTTTGACATCACTTTTGAGAAGATCAACCAGTGGATGGATACAGTGAACCTACAACTGGCCAAGCAGAAGACCGAAGCAGTGCTTATTACCAGCCGAAAAGAAGTTGAAACAATTAAGATTAATGTCGGTGACCGAGAAATCACATCACAACCATTTATCCGTTATCTGGGAGTGATGCTGGATGCACGACTCAACTTCAAACAGCAGGTGGAACATGTCAGTGCCAAAGCGTCAGTAGTGAGGGCTAGTCTCGCACGGCTGATGCCTAACATCGGAGGCCCAATGCAGAGCAGGAGGCTACTATTGTCATCAGTAGTCACATCAGTGCTCACTTACGGAATATCCATTTGGGCTGATGCACTGGAAACCCAAGAATCATGGAGAAAAGCTGGACCAATATACCGACTGAGTGCCCTACGAGTAGCTAGTGCCTTCCGCACAATATCAGAGGAAGCAGTGTGTGTTATTTCCGGTACTCTGCCTCTCAGAGTCCTAGCTGAGGAAAGACGGAACCTATATCAACGACAAAGGTCAACCACACTGAGCCCTGAAGAACTTAGAAGGGAAGAACGGCAACACAGCATCGCAAGATGGCAACAAGACTGGAATGCTTCAGAGAAAGGTCGGTGGACGTACCGTCTCATACCTCGGATTGATGTGTGGTTCAGCCGGAGTCACGGTGAGATCAACTATTATTTAACGCAGATGTTATCAGGACACGGATGTTACCGGAAGTATCTTCACCGCTTTAAGCACGATGACTCTTCGGAGTGCCCGTCCTGCCCAGGAGCTGCTGAAGACGCGGAGCACGTCTTCTTTGTATGTCCTCGTTTCGATCCACAGCGTGAAGAACTGGAGAGGATCCTGAACCAGAGAATGCAACCAGATTCACTAGTAGAAGCAATGTTGTCATCAGAAGCTGCCTGGAACGCTACCAACACGTTTGCAACAGAAGTCCTTAAAGACTTGCGTTCCACCGAAAGAAAAAGAGCAAATAGCAGAAGATAGAAGGAAGATAGTTAACACTTTAGCCACCAGAAGGAAGAGCAGTAGCTAGATCCTCCCTTCACGAAGTAATGCCTGACGGCGGTTTCCATGAGGGATTAGAGGAAAGAAGGAAAAGGGGTTTAGGGTTTAGTGGGTAGGGGCGTTAGTGTCGAGTTAGTATGACGCTGCGTCGAGTCGCCACATATCCAGGCCAAACAGCTATGCCTAGAATCCGTAAAAAGGATTCCCCCCCCTACAAAAAAAAAACCCACACACACACACACACACACACACACACACACACACACACACACACACACACACACACACACACACACACACATACAGACACCGTGACAACCTCGCAGGGATAGTCAGGGAAGCTTCCTGTGACCTTAAAACGTTGAGATCTGGTGAAAACTCGATTTTTGCAAAACGGGGTGAAAACAATAACTTACCGATTTTTGAAAATCTTCGATTTTCTTAGCGGGAAGTTAAAAATAGCTGTTTTATGCTTTTGAGCTCATCGAGCTCAAAAGTCTTATCAAAGTTCAATGAAACACAATTTTTATAATTTTCAAACTGTTATAATTTTCGAATGAATCAACCAATTTTCACGTGGTTGGCGACAATCGATGTACTTTTTTGAGCTCTATAAAAATAGTAGCTATTTTAAGCTTTTGAGCTCTTCGAGCTCAAAAGTCTTATCAAAATTTGATAAAACACGATTTATTCCATTTTCAAACTGCTATAACTTTTGAATAAATGAACCGATTTTCACGCGGTTGGCGTCAATCGACGCAATTTCTAAAGCTCCATGAAAAATTTTCAACTTTAAATCGATCGAGCCATGAATTTCGAAGTTATTACAAAAAAACACTTTTTTCGATTTTTTTCGACAACGATATCTCACGAACGCATCAACCGATTCTAACGTTTTTGGTGGCGATCGATGGGAGTTTTCAAGATTAAGAGCTGAGTAGATTTTGAGACCGATCGGTTCAGCCAATTCGGAGATATTTAAAAAAAATTAAAAAAAAACAACTTTTTTTTTCACTTTTTTTTCACTTTTTTTGGATTTTCTCGAAATCTACTAGTCCGAATCGGTTCAAATTTTCAGGAAATCTAAGTTTAGTGAAGCCCTTTCGAATGCTACCAACCGCGATGAAATCGGTCAAGTCGTTCAAAAGTTACAAGAGGTTTACATACACACACACACACACATCCACACACACACACACACACACACACACACACACACACACACACACACACACACACATACATACAGACGTACGGACATCATCGTAAAAATAGTCAGGGAAGCTACCTGTGACCTTCAAACGTCGAGATTTGATGAAAACTCGATTTTTGTAAAACGGGGTGAAAACAATAACTTCCCGATTTTTGAAAATCTGAGATTTTTAGCGGGAAGTTAAAAATAAGAATAAATTTTCTATTGAAAAAATTTTATTTTTATATTTTACAAAACCAAAAGTACAACTTAGATAAAAATACGTAAGTATAAATTAAGGATATAATATTCATAATTTGCTTGACTGGATTTAATATATTTGGCTCTCATCAAATGATTTAATAATAGATTCAAATTTATTATAAGCTCCTCCGTGATAAAGGAGTTATAGATTATCTTCTTTAATCTCTTTATGGAGTGATTCAAGTGCTTCAGGCTGTTTTTGAAACACTGTCACTAGGCGCTTAGGCAAATGAACAGAAAACTCTCCATTGAGTGAAGCGATAATACTATCACCAAATTTCGTTGAGACACATTTCATCGCTGTAACGTTGTACTCATTATTGACAATCAGCTCTGACATTTTTTTCTTTGGTAAGATGTCCTTTAAAGCTGCTGATTTGTTGATTGCTGAGAAATCCATGTTATCTCAATATGATAGAAATAAATAAATTAATATTGAAGAAAAAAGAAATGAGAGTAATAAAGATTGAATACTCACATTAATATCCTTAGAAGATGTAAGCAAGTTCGTTGAAAATTTTTTCTTTAATTTACACTAGTTAACACTCAGTAGAAAGATTGAGTGAAGACTGTGAATAAATGGCTGATATGCACGGCTTTATAGCACAATCCCCACCAGGATAAATTAAAAAAATAGTAGGGTTTTTTTTTTGTGGTAAAAATAGCAAAACATTCAATTTCTATAGAAAAGTATGAGAATTTTCAAAGACCAACGCATAGGATCCCATGCTACAAATTATTAGCATGGGTTAAAAGTTACTAATAGAAGACTCAAATTTAACATCCGAGGTATCAATCAAACCAAAAAGTACAAAAATTTTCCGAAAAAAAACAGAAAAAATGACCAACGCATAGAACCTCCTCGCTCCAAACTATTCTCATAGATCCACCTTGTTTTGTCGCAAACTCTTCAAGATGGAGAATTTCCGTAATTATTTATTCTTCTTAAACTATTCAGGAACCAGGATCAGGAATTCTTAATTTAAAATAAAACACTCGGTGTTGGGGTGAATAATTATAAATAATTTATTCCCCAATGGAAGAAAACTCTAGCAAATACTAGAGAAAAACTCCTCGAAGATAGATACAGTCGTGTATGATATGAATAAGTGTGTGTTTGTAAGTGAAATAATTGCACTAGGTGTACAATAAGGGTGAGAAAGGATCTCAGCCGCTATTAGGTTGTTGAGGTCAACCGGTACCTGTTAATAATGATCCGAGAGGATCTGAGGATTTTGATCCGAGAGGATCAATGTGCGTTTGATCTGAAAAGATCGATTCAATTGATCCGAGAGGATCGAACGTATTTATGATTTGAGACAATAAATTGATTAGTTAAATTGAGATGAAATAGATTTTAATTAGTCAATTTGAATTATTTCGTGATTATAACTATTTTTAATTTATTTTTGATTAATTATGCATTATTCGCGAGAATTTAAATAAATTGCAATATTTGATGATTATTAAGTTAAAACAATGGCCGCGACGCCACACCAAAGTACTGCGTCACAACTATCAAAAGTGTTTAAATTTAATTACGATGAATTTATATTATTTTCACGATAAAGAATACGAATTTAATTAACTAGATGAGTTACTTTAATATCAAAATGGATGTATTACTATGTAATTGTTCACAATGAAAAACACAGAATAAATGAAATTAAGTGTTAGCGAGGCTAGCGAGTATATTGTGTCGGTTACAGGTCCCAAACACAACTGAACTTCGCACATGGCGTCTCGCGCCTCGTGCTTCGTGCCGGCCGGGCTTCTTCCCGCTAGCTCATGGTGCGCAGGTGCAGCAGCCATTACAACACGTGTTATTGGACATGTTCGTAGAGAACAGTCATAGAAACGACTCTTGTTGAGTCTCGAGTATAGTTAAGATTTTAGTATAGTTATAAGAGTCGGGGTGACCAACTCTCTTTTGCCTTGGCGGAAAAACATACCTCCCACTGATAAACCCCCCCTCCCAAATTTCACATTTAAACTGTCAAAAATAATACTAAATTATTACTCCGAATCCCCTCCACTCCCACCAAACAGCCACCATATCCCCATCATATCATCATAAGCCCCCACCAAAATCATGTAACAGTCACACGACAAGACCCAAGACAACAGTCGATAATACAGACAACCTACAATAAATAAGAAAACTCTCAAACCCAACGTCGAGAAGGAAGATCACCGATAACAAAACAACCGTTGATAAGCAAGAAACACATTCATACTCACGTGGTAAATAGAGTGTCACAGAACCCGTTGTGACAGAACCCCCCCTGTTTAACTACATATTCTTTAGATAATAACCTTAAATGAGTTCGAAGATGAGCGAAATCCTTCAATAAGTTGAGAAATGGCAGCTCTTTAAAATTATCAAAATAGTGATAATCACATTTTCGTTGACTTCATTGTTGTCATTGGTATACCTTTTGATTGAAAAAAGATGGCAAATTTTTGATAAATCCATGTGAAAGGTCATCAAATCACCTTCAATTTGGCGTATATAACATTGACATTTTGGCCATTTTTAGTAATTTTATCAAAGTTAAGAGTTCTATTGAACCATTTTCAGGCAATGTGTAGTACAACCGACTTATAAATGTTATTCTGTCAAGAATTCTCAACAGATCCTTATGAAATTTAGTATATAGATTCCTAGGACAATTAGCTTGCATGAGCCCTAAAATCAGCGAAATACTTCGATTAGTTCAGAAATAGTAGCTCTTCGAATTGATCAAAATAGTGAAAATTATGTTTTTGACGACCTCATTTATGTATTACTTTTAATCGCAAAAAGATAGCTGATTTTTGATAAATTCATGTGAAAGCTTATGAAATTCTTCTTAATTTGACGTATATGACATTAACTTTTTTACAATTATTAGTTATTTTATCGAAGTTAAAAGTTCAATTGAACCATTTTCAGGCAATGTGTAATACAACCTACTTATGTATATATATTAAAATAAATTTTATTCTATGTCAAACGAAAGTTATTGAGACAAGATGATGATTCATTCTATGAAATCTACCTTCCATTTCGGGTGTGGCTGAATGGCGTCTTTTTGTTTAAATAGGAAAGGGGACCCCCCCCCTAAATTTTCAAGATATCAAGCTCATCTTTTAGGAGGTTTTTTTTGGTCTAAAAAAGAAACTTTTTAGATGTATTTACTCAAAAAAAAAAAGTTTTTTTATTCTGACGTAGTCCACTATATATAGGGCATTCCATGCCAAATCACCAAGGTTTCGGCCCGACCCCTTTCGATTTCGCTGAAAATTTTTTATCATTTTCTACCCTACTAAAGACATTTTTCTGAATTTTTTCAGATTTTTTTACCCAACCCAAAAAAAGTTACAAATTTTTGAAAAAAAACCGCTTTTCTTTCAAATTGCAATAACTTTTTCACAAATTGACCTTTCGGCACTTTTTTTATTTTTAATTTTTGTTTTTAAATGTAGTTTTCAGAAAAAAATACAAAAAATTTTTCGGAAGTCACGATATATGAAATATTTCAGTTTTTTCAATAAAACCGTCATTTTTTCAAAGTCTGTAACTTTCGATTCTCAATTTTTTTGTCTCGAAAGAACTTTAACTAAGACAGTATTTAACCCCGCTATTCCCATTCTATGTCGACTTTCCATTTTATTTTTTTTTTTCGATTGAAAATAAAAAAATATCTAAATGTGGCTTATTTTTTTTGACTTCATGCTGAAGTTTTTTTGGATTGTTTTGTGACATGAGAAAATTTTCTAAAATTTGAAATTCCGAGTTTTAAAATTATTAGGTTGGCTAAGCTGAGGAAAAGCAGAGATTCGACGCGCCTGTGTCGCCCCAAGCAGCCTCCCGATCAGAATGACAAGCTCGAGGTAAAATTAGTAAAAGAAAACGCGCCGAATTTAAATTAAAAATTCAAATAAGAAGAATACCGGAATGAGTGTGAACTATTGTTGAATGCATGAGTGAGTGAGACTAGACTATAGCGATCAGACGACCCGCGAATTTCTACGAGCCATCGACGATCAACGCGACATCTGGCCGCGAGGATGGAACGACGAGAAAATTTTCTGGACCAATGACGACGGAGAGCGATCAACAACAAGTATGCGAGGCGCCATCTGAACACGAGGCTGATCACTAATCGAAGTATCGACCAATTATCGATCGCAACGGAATACTGGACGCATCCCGGAATACAACGGCCGGCTAGAAGAAGCTGTGAGCTGATTGGAGGCGAGTTTTTGGAACGAACCGAAAAGAAAAAGGGCATGGGTTGCCGAGGAGGCAGCCATATTAACAATTAATTCTGATCTGGACGCCGTGACTGTGGCATCGTGCAGTTCTATTTTGATTATTGTTGCTGTTTAGTTTTTTTGTAAATTTGTCGCTGACGTGAGTACGATTGTGTACATTATTGTGAAATATTTCGCCGAATTGTTTTGGACACTACGACCCCGGACACGCCATCGCCGAGATACCAACGCTCTTCCGTCAGTTTTGCCGCCAACTTCGCCTACTTAGTCAGCATCGCCCGAGACGTCTACGGTAGCTGCAGGGTAAGTCTGGTCGTTGTCTTTATTAGCCCCAGGGTGTCATCACCGCGAATTTCGTCGTGTTAAAATAATTTGTTTATAATTCGAGTTGCACGGAATTAAATAAATTCCGTGCGGTATTTTTGAAGCTTAGTGACGACACTCTGCGGCACGGTACCGTTGAGTCACGTGTTTGTGTGTGTGGAATTTTTGGTCGGGATTATAAGTACTGTTTACCTACCTCGAGCTTCAAATACCCGACAAAGCGGCTTAGTAAATTGCTTTGTAAAATAAGTTGACGAATTCGAATACTTCGCATAATTTGTTTTTTTTTTTTTTCTTGTCATTGTTGAACCATTTGATGATTTAAATTATTTTGGATAATTTTGAGATCGAAATTTTTGATAAAATTTTGCGATTGAAATAATTATTTCCTTTTAATTTTTGAATTAATTATTTGTTTTGGAAATTTTGGAATAAATTTGGCGAGTTGAATTAATATTTGTTTTGAAAATTTTGGAATAAATTTTGCGAGTTGAATTAATTATTTGTTTTGGAAATTTTGGAATAAATTTTGCGAGTTGAATTAATTATTTTTTTTGAAAATTTTGGAATAAATTTTGCGAGTTGAATTAATTATTTGTTTTGAAAATTTTTGAATAAATTTGGCGAGTTGAGTTAATTATTTGTTTTGAAGATTTTTGAATAAATTCGGCGAGTTGAATTAATTAATATTTCTTTTTTATTTTGTTGAAAGAAAAGACTTTGTAATTTTTTTTGGTTACTCGAATATTTTTTTTGTGTAATTTGTTTTATTTTGAAATGTTGAATCATTGCGTTAGTACTAGTTTTGCGTTAGAATTATTTTTGCGTTAAAATAATTTTTGTTATTAATGCGACATTGCCGACAGAATATATTTGTTGTTGAATAAACCGTTGTTGGATTAGAATTGCACGCCTCAATAAATTTTTTTTAATTGTTGTTGCTCTGATTAACCGATCCTATCGTCCAATTTCGATTTCTTTGTCCGTCGATTGCCGTTATTCGATTTTTGAATCTCTTCAACACCGACCCGCCGCCCAACGAAGATCAACAGCGAGATCGACCCGTGAAACATTGAGTTCCTGGCGCCCAACCAAATCTACGAACCAGGTAGGCCAATTAATTTTATTGACCTGATCCGGTCCTGTCGACGCCAGTGCCGGAAAAGGCATCACAGTTTTTAAAAGCTTAGAAGATGAATCAAATTGGACGAATACAACTATAAATTGTTTGAGTGCTATCGTATGTCAAGAACCATCACTTGAATGTTTTTTTAACAATTGTTCTTCTTGTCCAGGTGTCGAAAATGTGAAACAACATCTCTTAACTCTGATGGAAAATAATAAAATTGATGAAGTTAATCATAAGCAATGAGTCTCTACTCCACGAGTAACCCTCGAAACGACAATCAAGAACGTGGATGATTTTGTTGATGATTTTAGTGAAAAATTGAAGGCTCTTTTACCACACAATTTTATTGCCAAAGAGCAAGCAGCACACTTGAGACAACTGAAAGAATGCTTAAAAGAAGACGAATTCATAGTCATAGTTGACTTTGCAGAAAACTATTCGTTCGTTATTCAAGATGCTGCGCCAGGATTTCACTGGAATAACGACAAAGCGACGGTTTATACTGTAATTATTTATTATAAAAAAAATAATGAACTTACTCATCGGAGTATGGCAAGCATTTCTGATTGCTTGAATCATGATGGCCGCACGTGCTACTACCGCACGTGAAGAGTATAAATTACTGAAAGAGAAATTAGAGGAACGCTTCAATAGTGCTAAACCAATACCTACAACACAAAAAATTCATCAAATTACACCATTATTAAATTCTGTGGTAAAAGTTAAGTCTTTTTCTTCGTTGGATGAATCGACATTACATTGTATAGTTAAGAATTCAAGAAAACAATCGCTAAACCGAGGAAAATAATTAAAATATTTAGATTTTTAACGATATAAAAACAATATAATAAAAAATTTAATCCTTGCCCCTAATACACTTTACGGTTGTTTTCATCCAATTTTATTTAACTTCTGAGCTTTTAAAAACAATAAAAAAAACTTCAGCGCAAGTCAAAAAAAATAAACCACATTTAGATATTTTTTTATTTTTAATCGAAAAAAAATAATAGAATGGAAAGTCGGCACAGAATGGGAATAGCGGGGTTAAATACTGTCTTAGTTGAAGTTTTTTTTGAGACAAAAAAATTGAGAATCAAAAGTTACAGACTTCAAAAAAATGACGGTTTTATTGAAAAAACTAAAATATTTCATATATCGTGACTTCCGAAAAATTTTTTTCTGAAAACTACATTTAAAAACAAAAATTAAAAAAAAAAGTGCGGAAAGGTCAATTTGTAAAAAAGTTATTGCAATTTAAAAAAAAAAGAGCGTTTTTTTTTTTAAATTCGTAATTTTTTTTGGGTTGGGTAAAAAAATCTGAAAAAATTCAGAAAAATATGTTTGGTAGGGTAGAAAATGATAAAAAATTTTCAGCGAAATCGAAGGAGGTCGGGCCGAAACCTTGGTGATTTGGCATGAAATGCCCCATATGTTTAGATCTGATCAGATATGACTAGATCTGATCATGTCTGATGTATTTCTCAATTCAGATATAGTTACATTTGTTTAAATCTTATCAGATATGACTAAATCTAATCAGATATGACTAGATCTGATCATGTCCGATGTATTTTTCAACTCAGATATGGTTATATCTTTTTAGATCTGATCAGATATGACTAGATCTGATTATGTCTCAAATTCCATATCTGGTCAGATATAAATAGATCTGACCTGATACAATTAGATCTGACCAGATATAATTATATCTGGTCAGATCTTAACCTTTTTTCCCGGGATGGAGATCTGAGATTAATAAACCGAAAAGCATTCCTGATACTATTCACTCAGAACCACTGACGCCGTAAACCCGAGAAATAAATTACACAATATAATTGAGGAGTTGAGTTTCAAAAGGGTATCTTTTTATTTTTGATTAATCGAGACAAAAAACTGGTTATCTTCAATTATAAATATTTTTATTGAACTTTTTTAATTTAGCTATAAAGTGTTATCGGTTATGAAGCTACAATTCGATTTTCATTTAGAAATCTTTGTAATTCTTGAAGTAATTAATATTTAAAAGTTCAAAAAACTGCTTTTTTAAAATACGAAAAGAAACCCTTTTGAAAATTAGCTCCTCAATTGTACCTGGAGTTTTTACAATTTTTATCTGCACTCCTTCGGTGAGGTGCAACTCCTTGTCTACGGGTCCTGGTGTAAATTTTTCTGAGTGAAGTATTCTCGGCTTGGCGGCAAAAACTCCGGTCACCGTCACTCGCTCTCTGGATATTAATATAGCCTTTGCTAGATGTTTTAGTAAATTTGCGTGTCTTCCAGTTAAACTGTTCGGTAACAATGAATCTTCGGAATTTTGTTGGTGCGTTTTTTTCTTCACTCTGCCATCCCCACTCTCTTTCCGCGCCGGCAATTCCACCTTGGGGACTTACTCACTACTTATAGCTAGAGGCGCGAGTACTTCGGAGCACAGTGCCCTGGGATCCGTCAATCAACTAACTGGCGCAGGCCAGGAATCTCGTAATGATGATATAGGGACCGTAACACTCCGTTACATAGGCCTTAAATCGGCAAATTTTGAAAATCTGACTTATAGTGTAGGATTTATTTGCTTAAACAAACTATGTAGTTCTTTTAAATTCGACAAGATGTCGCTTTTGGAATTTTATTATCTGACCCTCATTATTTCTTAAAGGAATACAGTCTTTCATTCCAAACATAGGAGAGCTTATTTCTCCATTTTTATAGAACTGAAGAATAGCATATTCGATCCCAGTGAACACATGACTTTCATCTGACGTCAGTCGAATGTCATAAGAATGTCATAAGATTTTGACATAAGTTTGACGTAAAACTGACCTTTCTTATAATCTTATTATAATGTCAAAACCCGTAATGTCATTTTTACATCATTCTGATATAAAAAATCTGGAAAATGGTTGACACTAAAGACCATCCCTGCAACTTCCCGCCAATTCCATACCTAAACGCTTGAAATTGCACTTATGACGTTTCTGAGCTCAAAAATACTATTTGTGTGTTATTTTGAGCTCTCCGAGCTCAAAGAAATAGCTTTTGTATGCTTTTGAGCTCTTCGAGCTCAAAAGTCTGATAGAAGTTTAATAAAACAGTATTTTTTGAATTTTCAAACTGCAATAATTTCTAAATGAATGAATCGATTTTCATGCGGTTGGCAGAATTCCACGCAGTTCTTTAAAATCTATGATGTATTTTTAAACACCAACTGATTGAACTGAAAATCTTAGAGAAATTAGAAAAATTCACTTTTTCCGAATTTTTTCGACAACGATAACTCACGATCCAATCAACCAATTTCCACATTCTTGGTGGCAATCGACGTGATTTTTAAGCTCTGATAATTATTTTACTTTGTCGAAATCGATCCGAGAAGAAATCTCGAAATTATGTGAAAAAAACACTTTTTTTGAAATTTTTCGTTTTCGATAACTCTCGAACCAATAAACCGATTTTGATGGGACTGGTGGTAATCGACGTGGTTTTTCAAGCTCAAGAGTTGATTAGTTTTTTTAATTGAACGGTAAAGCCGTTTAGAAGTTAATCCAAAAAAACGATTTTTTTAAAAATTTTATTTTTCAGATTTCTCAAAATCTAGCCAACCGAATCGATTCAAATTTTTACAAAATCTAATGGCAAGGATACTCTTTAGATCGCTACCTATTTCGATCCGATCGGCTGAGCCATTCAAAAGTTATAAGAGGTTTACATGCCTACACACACACACACACACACACACACACACACACACACACACACACACACACACACACACACACACACACACACACACACACACACACACACATACATACATACAGCTGCACGGACACCATCACGAGAATAGTCAGGGAAGCTTCCTGTGACCTTAAAACGTCGAGATCTGATGTAAACTCGATTTTCGCTAAACGGGGTTAAAGCAATAACTTCCCGATTTTTGAAAATTTTCAATTTTCTTAGTAGGAAGTTAAAAATTAGGAAAACGGTTGACCCTACAGGCCATCCCTGCAACTTCCCGCTAATTCCGTTAATATCTGGCCGCTTTTTTTGAGCTCTTCGAGCTCAAAAATACAATCCGTGTATTGTTTTGAGCTCCTCGAGCTCAAAAAGATATCGTTTCTATGCTTTTGAGCTCTTTGAGAAGCACATTGAGGAGGGCATCTGTTCGTGCCTGTATGGTGAGCCGC
>NC_058164.1:16702830-16730299 GCF_020080835.1 Cotesia glomerata
CTCCTTTCCTTCATCGCCTCTTCCAGTATCAATCTCCTCACCCTTCTCTCCTCGAAAGTCAGGTCATCCTCCACCCAGACTTTCTCCCCTTTAAGTTTACTTTTCGCTATCATGACCTCCTTTTTCCTTCCTACATCCTCCAATTCAACAAGCACTAAGCCTTTACCCTCTTTGTCCACTCCTCCTATCTTTCTCATGCTTTTTCTCCCCGCCCCAACTTCCATTTTAACCCATACCTTGTCTCCCTCTTCTCTCCGCTCTATTCCTTCCTTCATGATAAACCCTTTTACAACTACATTTCTTTCTCCCCTTGCCTCCCTTTCCCTTCTTTCTGCCTCAACTTCCAGCCTAATAAGCCTTTCCTCAGTCTCCTTCCTTATCCCTCCCCCCCTCTCATCACTTTCTCCCCGGATATTATCTTGCACAAGTTTCTCTAACCTTTTCTCCAGACACTCTATTCTACCATTTAGCTCACTTTTTTCCTCCTCCCATTTTCTTTTAAACTCCTCTCTTTCCTTTCTATCTTCCTCTCTGAGCTGACCTACCTCATCACTAACTTTCTTACACTCTTCCTTAATTCTACGGTCTAACTCATTAAGTTTATTCATCAGAGCCTCCATGTCCTTTGAGTTCAACTCTCCCTTCCCCTCTTGTCCCCTTAACTGTAGCCTACTTCTCTTTATCACTTCCCTATCCTTCCTATCCTTCGCTAGTTGCTCCTCGCTCTCACTTTCCCTATTTCTTTTTCCCCCCGACCAGGGTTCCTCTAGATCCCCCGTACTAGCTGTTCTCTCTAGCCTAAACTCTGCCTGGTACCAATTCGGATTTAAAGTTCCCGCCTTCTTTCCTTCTTTATCCTCTGACATCTCCCTATCACCAAATTTTCTACCTTATCCCTCGTCTCTTTTCCTTCTTTACCCAACTGACCTCTGGTTCCTACTACCACCACCCCGCTACCAATGCTTTCCAGTCCCAAATCTCTTCATCCCACCTTCCCTTCCCCAATCCAGGAAACCTAACCTTTTCCTACACACCACCCTGTAATTGCCTCTTTTTAACTCCAAAATAACCACCCACTCCTCCTGACTTTAATTTTTTAGATAATCTTCACTTTCCCAACTACCTCTACACCCTATCAACACCCACAAACACTCCCTAAAACCACCGAAATTATTAAAAATACTGTCACTTCAAAAACAACACGTCATGCGTTTACTGCACGCAATTAACCAGATCCGAGATACCTGATAGAGCTGTGTGATTTGGCGGACAAAATTAACCAGACCAAAGGCCACAGAAACGACTACGGAAGCCGAATTAAAAAGAAAAAGAAATCGCCAAAATTTCTCAGGTACAGAAAATTTAACCTCGGTAAATTATTGCGTCGCTCCCGGAAATTCTAGGCACAGGCCAGGTTCCGTCTTCCAATCACCCTACTTGATTAATTAATTAATTATCCGAATTCAAATAAAATAATCTAAATTATAAGTCGAAGTTAAAATTAGTTAAAATGGAATTTAAATAAATAGAAAATTTGACAAGTCGAAAAAATTTCAAAATTAAAAATAAAAGAGGTTAAAAATTAAAATTAATATTTCTATAAAATTGGTCAAATAAGTTCAAGTTAAAATTTATCAATCAATCAATCAATCAATCTATCTTCTTGCAGGTCCCCAACAATCAAGCCACCCTCGGTTCCTGTCCTTACATTAAAATCCCCCCCTATGACTATATGCCTCTCCCACACTTCCTCCATCCATTTGCCCATGAGTTCTTTTTTCCTATCTAGGTCCCCATTCACATAGACCCCTACTATCCACCACCATTCCTCCCCCAGTTCAACTTCCTTTTCTACCCACCCCTCAACATCCCATCTGCCCCTTTTTCCTGACTCAATTCCTTCCTTCAGCCCAACCAAAATACCTCCTTTTGCTCTCCCTCTTCCCTTGGAAACTATCGCTTCCTGTATATCCCACTTAAACCCTTTTTTCCAAGAATCTCTTATTGACGCCCATTTCTTGTTATCCACCCATGTCTCCAATAATACAACAACATCCCAATTCCTCAACCCCCGCCAAAATTCCTCATCCTTGTTTTTAATCCCTGCAACGTTCCAAAAACCAATCCTAAAAGCATCGAACCTTTCCCTTTTCCTTTTATTTCCCCCCCCCCTTACCCTTCTTGCCAACCTCCACCCTTACTCGTTTCCCTCCTGATTTTTCCAGCTTCCCTCCGCTTCGTCCCAAGTCCTTACTTTGCCATTAACCCACATTTTCATGTATCCTACCTTCACCACGTTACCAGCTCTCCTTTCCTTCATCGCCTCTTCCAGTATCAATCTCCTCACCCTTCTCTCCTCGAATGTCAGGTCATCCTCCACCCAGACTTTCTCCCCTTTAAGTTTACTTTTCGCTATCATGACCTCCTTTTTCCTTCCTACATCCTCCAATTCAACAAGCACTAAGCCTTTACCCTCTTTGTCCACTCCTCCTATCTTTCTCATGCTTTTTCTCCCCGCTCCAACTTCCATTTTAACCCATACCTTGTCTACCTCTTCTCTCCAATCTATTCCTTCCTTCATGATAATCCCTTTCACAACTACATTCTTTCTCCTTGCCTCCCTTTCCCTTCTTTCTGCCTCAACTTCCAGCCTAATAAGCCTTTCCTCAGTCTCCTTCCTTATCCCTCCCCCCCTCTCATCACTTTCTCCCCGGATATTATCTTGCACAAGTTTCTCTAACCTTTTCTCCAGACACTCTATTCTACCATTTAGCTCACTTTTTTCCTCCTCCCATTTTCTTTTAAACTCCTCTCTTTCCTTTCTACCTTCCTCTCTGAGCTGACCTACCTCATCACTAACTTTCTTACACTCTTCCTTAATTCTACGGTCTAACTCATTAAGTTTATTCATCAGAGCCTCCATGTCCTTTGAGTTCAACTCTCCCTTCCCCTCTTGTCCCCTTAACTGTAGCCTACTTCTCTTTATCACTTCCCTATCCTTCCTATCCTTCGCTAGTTGCTCCTCGCTCTCACTTTCCCTATTTCTTTTTCCCCCCAACCAGGGTTCCTCTAGATCCCCCGTACTAGCTGTTCTCTCTAGCCTAAACTCTGCCTGGTACCAATTCGGATTTAAAGTTCCCGCCTTCTTTCCTTCTTTATCCTCTGACATCTCCCTATCACCAAATTTTCTACCTTATCCCTCGTCTCTTTTCCTTCTTTACCCAACTGACCTCTGGTTCCTACTACCACCACCGCGCTACCAATGCTTTCCAGTCTCAAACCTCTTCACCCCACCTTCCCTTCCCCAATCCAGGAAACCTAACCTTTTCCTACACACCACCCTGTAATCACCTCTTTTTAACTCCAAAATAACCACCCACTCCTCCTGACTTTAATTTTTTAGATAATCTTCACTTTCCCAACTACCTCTACACCCTATCAACACCCACAAACACTCCCTAAAACCACCGAAATTATTAAAAATACTGTCACTTCAAAAACAACACGTCATGCGTTTACTGCACCGGAAACGGAAGTCCATATTATTGACAACAATACCGACTAAACATCCTCCTCTCTCTTTCCCCATAGATGTTACGGGGAAGACTGGATCGGGACCGCGTTAACATTACTTCAATCCAGTCCATGTTGCGTCTCACGACGGTTACTCCTAGTAACTAGTCTCTTTCTGCAATTTTTTCCATTAAAAGACGCTGCGCATAGGCCGCGACAGCTGAACAGTTATCTTTTTTTTTGATCATGCAGGTTACTAAGCTCTCAGGGGAGAGCGTGGTGCCAATAGTTTCATCAGTACTGCTTTTGTAGTCCTTCCACCGGTCACACTCAAAGAACGTGTGCTCGGCGTTGTCAATTTTGTCTGAGCAGTATTTGCACGTTGGTGTGCTGTGCAGTCCCATCTTAAAAAGATAGGCATTGAACTGCCCATGTCCCGTCAATAGCTGGGTCAAGAAAAATTCCGTTTCTCCGTATTCCCGAGAAAGCCAGACGTTGATGTTTGGGATCAGGCGTGCCGTCCATCTGCCCGTCTCTCCCGATGTCCATCGGTCCTGCCACTCTTGTTGCGTTTCCGCCTTTATCCTCGTTCTTGCGTCCTTCATGTTTTCGTCACTGTTCTTAGCGTCATAGAGATTCGCACTCTCAAACGCGAGTAGGTCGATGAGTGCGGCTCCCGCAATGACCATACCAATATAGCCGCCTCGGAAACCGTTCGATAGGCGCAGGCAACCCTGAGAACGCCTCGTCGCTGCATTGCCGCTATTTTTTGTCAGTAGGTCTTCTGTTTCAATATGTCTGCCCATATTTCTGCTCCATAAAGCAGTACCGAGTGGACTACTTCTAGAAGAACTCTTCTCTTTTTGGTTCTTGGTCCCATAGTGTTGGTCATGATTCTTGCTAGGCTAGACACCGTCTTGCTGGCTTTCTTGCATGCACTGTCAAGGTGTTCGCGGAAAGATAGTTTTTGTCTATTTCCCCTAGATAGCGCAGGGCCCTTGTTGATGTCAGTGTTGTTTCTTCTATGTCCAAAGTTGATGGTTTTAGGAACCATTTTTGACGTGTCAGAACAACCATCTCGGTTTTATGCTTGGCGAGTTTCAGCTTGTGTTTATCAAGCCAGGTCTCGACGGCGTCAATGGTTTCCCGGATCAGTAATTCGGCCTTTTCTACGCTGTCTACTACTATCGTGGCCGCAACGACGTCTGCAAAGCCTGTTAGCTCTACTTGCTTTGGTAACGAGATTTCAAGAAGTTCGTCGTAGTCCGCATTCCATAGATCGGGCCCCATTATTGAACCTTGCGGTACGCCAGCCGTTATGGCGTATTCTTGTGGGCCTTCCGTAGTTTCCGCTATTAGTTTTCTTTCGTCCAGGTAGTTGTCGACTAGTGCCAGATTCTCTGGCTCCGCGTCAAACTTGTGCTCCAGAGCATCTAAAATGTCTCTCCAATTTGCGCTGTTAAATGCGTTTTTGACATCTAGCGTGAGGAGGAGACACACTTTACGAGCTTTGAGGCTACCAAACCATGCTTGTGTTGCTGTCTTTATAACTTTCTCGATCGTTGCCGTGCCAGTTTCGTCTGTGAACCATGTTTTATCTTCGATGTTTAGATATTGCTCGCAGATAAAGCAGACGTCGATTTTATCTTCAAAGACACGCTGGCGCAGCAGGTTTTGCACCAAGGCGCACCTATTGAGGTTGCCTTGTAGTATGCTTGTCATTTCTGCCCTCTTTTGGCTTCTGCAAGTGCTATGCGGAATGCCCTGCAAGCTCCAGTGCCAGAAATATGGCATAGACCATCCTGGGCATCTTTGTCCGGGGCGCAAAGGAAGCATTTTGGCTTTTCCGTGCAGTTTACGGCCTTGTGGTTCTCTCCGCCACATTTGTAGCAGCACCTGCTTCTGTTTGGTCCCGCACACTGGCGTGTTTGGTGTCCAAAACTAAGACATTCAAAACAGCAGGTTACTTTTGCAACTAGGCGTATACGACAGTTCACCCAAGCGATCATTATATGGGCCTTGTCAAGGGCCTTATCGCACTGGCCTCGTTTACTTCGCAAAAGGCGTTCGATTTCCTCGTGGTGTGGGTTTTGTCAAATTTACCCGTTTGACCTCCAGGCTGTCAGTGAATTCACGTTTGAGTGCTTCACGGACTTCGCTCTCGGTAGAGATTTCGTCCAAATCAAGGATCTCGATCGTTGTTGTTGGTGTTGGCGTCTTGACCGTGCCGATATTTGCAGTGGCTGACCTTACTGCATCGGTGGAAGCCTTGCTGTCTTCGGTCTTTCGAGCCATTTCAAGGAGAACGCCTCCGTGTTTCGTCTTTTTAATAGACTTTATGTCTACGCCCGTCTCAACAGGGCTTACCTTGGCCTTGATTTCCTTAAGGATATCAGCATAAGTTTGGCCGTCTACTGGTTGGACAAGAACAGCCTTAGTTTTTGTCTTCTTTCTCCTCGGTTTCTTAGAGGCACGCTTACTTGACTGGTTTTGGGCTTTATTAGGGGGAGCCGCTGTTTCATGCTCTTTTTCCTTCTTCTTCCTATTTCGGTCCACTGTAGTCCAGACGACCTCCCGGGCTGTCTTTTTTTATGGTGGCTTGTCAATTATTGAAGAAGGTCTGGGCGTGGACAGCTGCCTCTTCTTGTTATTGTCCTTTTCATTGCTGTGGTAATTTTTTAGGAAAGACCAAAGATGGCTGTGGTTTTTTGGTCAGACTCGGAGTTGTCAGACTCGGAGTTGTCAGGCTCGGGTTGTTGAAGCCTACATGCCTGGTAATTTGATGGCTAACTTATATGCTGTAGTGATAGATGTAGTCAATTTTCTAATCTCATGATGGAGATTCTTCTTGTCTTTTATGAACTCGGCTAACTCTTCGATCTTGATGCCAAGCCTCTCGATTGGTGACTGTTGGCCTGTAACGGACAGTACAGAGTTGATTCTTCCTCGATAAGTTTGATTAGTGACAGGAGCAAAAGGTCCTCCACTTTTTGGAGGAATATTGATCAGCTGTCCGTTCTCTGCCATCTGGGCTGATTTCGTACTCCCTGTAACCTTGCTAGCATTGCTAGACAGCAGAGCCATGGGGTCTACTCCGCTGTTCAAACAGTCGCTTGATAACGACGAGTTCAGGCCCGTTTGCACGCCTTTCCTCGCCAGCACTGAGGTATCCCCCCTCCGCACATTTGAAATTGATCTAGCATTTTCATATCATCTTTCGATAGGTTTTGGTCCACCCCGAGTATTCTATTTCCTCGGTACCCGACGCATCTGACGTGCAGATATGCCGGGCATTCCCCTATACGCCACCTGGGGAGGCATCCGATGCGGGACCCAGCAAGCCCGACATGAGGTGTGTGTGTGTGTGTGTGTGTGTGTGTGTGTGTGTGTGTGTGTGTGTGTGTGTGTGTGTGTGTGTGTGTGTGTGTGTGTGTGTAAGTATGTAAACCTCTTATAACTTTTGAACGGTTAAACCGATTTTATCGCGAATGGTGCTATTCGGAAGGGCTTTACTAAACTTAGATTTTCTGTAAATTTGAACCGATTTGGACCGATAGATTTTGAGAAATTTGGAGAAATCTAAAAAAAAATAGGAAAAAAAATTTTTTTCAGAAGTGGTTTTGTTGGAATAACTTTCAAACGGCTCCACCGATCAATTCCATAAACAAATCAGCTCTCAACCTTTAAAAACCACGTTTATCGCCGCCAATCCGGTCAAAATCGGTTGATTCGTTCGAGAGATATCGTGAACGAAAGAAAACCGAAAAAAGTGTTTTTTCGGAGTTACTCCAAAATTTCTAGTTTGACGAATTGAAACTTAGAAATTCTTCATGAGGCTTAAAAACTGCGTAGAATGCCACCAACCGCGTAATAATCCGTTCATTTATTCAAAAGTTATTGCGGTTTAAAAATTCAAAAAATAGTGTTCTATGAAACTTCTATCAGACTTTTGAGCTCAAAAGCTCAAAAACATATAAAAGGTATCGTTTTCAGCTTAGAGAGCTCAAAACATCACACAAATTGTATTTTTCAGCTCGAAGAGCTCAAAAAAAATGGCCAGGTATTAACGGAATCAGCGGGAAGTTGCAGGGATGGCCTTTAGGGTCAACCGTTTTCCTAATTTTTTTTTTTTAAACGCCCCAGTATACATATATATTGTGACATGGGAAAAATTTTCTAAAATTTGAAATTTCGAGTTTTAAAATTATTAGGTTGGCTAAGCTGAAGAAAAGCAGAGATTCGACGCGCCTGTGTCGCCCCAAGCAGCCTCCCGATCAGAATGACAAGCTCGAGGTAAAATTAGTAAAAGAAAACGCGCCGAATTTAAATTAAAAATTTAAATAAAAAGAATACCGGAATGAGTGTGAACTATTGTTGAATGCATGAGTGAGTGAGACTAGACTATAGCGATCAGACGACCCGCGAATTTCTACGAGCCATCGACGATCAACGCGACATCTGGCCGCGAGGATGGAACGACGAGAAAATTTGAATGGAACAATGACGACGGAGAGCGATCAACAACAAGTATGCGAGGCGCCATCTGAACACGAGGCTGATCACTAATCCAAGTATCGACCAATCATCGATTGCCCAGAGGAACGAACGCAACCACGACTGACTACGGCCGGCTAGAAAATGCCGTGAGCTGTTTGTGCCGCGCAGATTTTTGGTTGCGCAGAAGAAAAGAACACATGTTGCCGAGGAAGCAGCCATTTTTATGCAATTCTGATCTGGACGCCGTGACTGTGGCATCGTGCAGTTCTCTTTTTGATTATTTTTTGCTGTTAATTTTTTTTTTTAATTTGTCGCTGACGTGAGTACAATTGTGTACATTATTGTGCAATATTTCACCGAGTTGTTTTGGACACTACGACCCCGGACACGCCATCGCCGAGACATCGACGCTCTTCCGTCAGTTTTGCCGCCAACTTCGCCTACTTAGCTAGCATCGCCCGAGACGTCTACGGTAGCTGCAGGGTAAGTCTGGTCGCTGTCTTTATTAGCCCCAGGGTGTCATCACCGCGAATTTCGTCGTGTTAAAATAATTTGTTTATAATTCGAGTTGCACGGAATTAGATAAATTCTGTGCGGTATTTTTGAAGCTTAGTGACGACACTCTGCGGCACGGTACCGTTAAGTCGCGTGTTTGTGTGTGTGGAATTTTTGGTCGGGATTATAAGTACTGTTTACCTACCTCGAGCTTCAAATACCCGACAAAGCGGCTTAGTAAATTGCTTTGGAAAATAAGTTGACTAATTTGAATACTTCGCATAACTTGATTTTTTTTTCTTGTCATTGTTGAACAATTTGGCGATTTGAATTATTTTTGGATAATTTTGAGATCTTTATTAGGTTTTTGCGATTGAATTTATTATATTCTCTAGAAATTTGTGTATTAAAAATTTTGCGATTGAAATTATTATTTAAAAAAAAAAAAAAGAAATAAACTTCTTAAATAAATTTTGCGATTGAGATTTTGTTATTAAATTTGGTGATTGAAATTTTTGATAAAATTTTGCGATTGAAATTTTTGATAAAATTTTGCGATTGAAATAATTATTTCCTTTTTAATAAATTAGGCGAGTTGAATTAATTATTTGTTTTGAAAATTTTTGAATAAATTTGGCGAGTTGAATTAATTTATATTTTTTTTTTTTAAAGAAAAGACTAATTTTTTTTTGGTTACTCAAATACTTTTTTTTGTAATTTGTTTTATTTTGAAATGTTGAATCATTGCGTTAGCACTAGTTTTGCGTTAGAATTATTTTTGCGTTAAAATAATTTTTGTTATTAATGCGACATTGCCGACAGAATATATTTGTTGTTGAATAAACCGTTGCTGGATTAGAATTGCACGCCTCAATTATTTTTGTTTTAATTGTTGTTACTCTGATTAACCGATCCCATCGTCCAATTTCGATTTCTTTGTCCGTCGATTGCCGTTATTCGATTTTTGAATCTCTTCACCACCGACCCGCCGCCCAACGAAGATCAACAGCGATATCGACCCGTGGAACATTGAGTTCCTGGCGCCCAACCAAATCTACGAACCAGGTAGGCCAATTAATTTTTTTTGACCTGATCCGGTCCTGTCGACGCCAGTGCCGGAAAAGGCATCACAATATGTATATATATATATATATATATATATATATGTATATATATAGCTATATATATATATATATATAGCATATATATATATATATACAGGGTGTCCCAAAAGTCACGGACGCCATTGTAGCATCTGATGAAAAAAATAATTCTGAGACGAAAAGTTCTTAGCCATTTTTCAATTTACCGCATAGATAATTAATTATTAATTAAAAATAACGTCTCTTTATTTGTTAGAGAGAGAGCGCCAGTGTCCAGTAAAATATGTGCCTAACAAAGACACAACTAACTTTATGACTAACTAGTTTCTATAGCTAACGTAGTCACACATATTTACTTACACATTCACACGTGCAAGCATCTTCGTTGGAACGCACTTGACTTGACACTAGTGCTCTCTCTCTAACGCATAAAAGGACGTTATTTTAATTAATAATTAATTATCTATGCGTCTGATTAAAAAATGGCTAAGGACTTTTCGTCTCAGAATTATTTTGTTTATCAGATGCTACAATGGCGTCCGTTACTTCTGGGACACTCTGTATATATATATATATATATATATATATATATATATATATATATATATATATATATATATATATTGTAACGGGTGGTTTATTTCCCGTACTTAAGGCCCCTGACAAAAATTAAACAAAACAACTAATTAACAACAAATGACTCTAATGCTGATTCAGGGCGCCACCAGGGTTATTTTCTCGGTTCCTGGAACCGGATGCCAGAGCTGAGCTTATTAATCTACAGGGAAAGAGAGAGAGTGGAGGAAGGTGATCTGTAAATAATTAAATCTTTATTTAACAACGGATCCAAAATTTATTTAACAACAAAATAAAACTAATTCACAACTCGTGCCCTTGCACGTACTCACTTACAACTACTTCACTTACAACTACTGGAGGATTTCGGGCTAAAACCGGCTACTCCGACTTAACGCTAGTCTTCCACTCGGCAAACCATCAACAAGTAGAAAACGTCGCACTAAGATTTGATTACCCTACTCGGCAAACCATCAACAAGTAGGGGTCGTCCAAGAAAATTCTTAATCCCACAGTACCCTCATATGGAGCGACTATACTGCAGTTTCTATCTTACTACCGTTGTACCCCACTTGGCGACTATACAACGGCTTCTAGGACTGTACGAATTGCTCTATTCGGCAAACCATCAACAAGCAGAGAACCCGTACAATCGCACTAAGATTTGATTACCCTACTCGGCAAACCATCAACAAGTAGGGGTCGTCCAAGAAAATTCTTAATCCCACAGTACCCTCATATGGAGCGACTATACTGCAGTTTCTATCTTACTACCGTTGTACCCCACTTGGCGACTATACAACGGCTTCTAGGACTGTACGAATTGCTCTATTCGGCAAACCATCAACAAGCAGAGAACCCGTACAATCGCACACTCTTAACCCGCACAATCTCCACACACATATCCCACGCGTCTCACACACACTGACTCTACTTTACTTTTATTTTCTGGATTACAAAATTACTCCAAAATTTTACAACGTTAATTTTCACTAAAATTGTTCAGTCATTAGCTTACAATAAAACCATAAATTATTCTCACGAATTAACAAAATTTACTTCTTAAAACCCCGGCTTAAAACCGACGCTTCTTTTATTCCAAATTTAATACGAGCTTAACTCTGCGCATTAACTTAAATTCTTTCGAAGAACATTCTTTATAAAATTAACTAAATTTTTACTCGGACGTAATCCACACAATAAATAGTTTCATAACAATTTCTACCGGAACAATGATATTAAATTATTGACAATTTTCCAGTACATGACTTCAATATATAAGACAACCCAAGTAGAAATTGGCAATCAAATTAGATAATTAATTAGTAATTTCTCAATATACAAATTATTTGCCGAAAGTTTATCTACGGGTACATCAGTCTTATCTGCTCCGAAATTTAGTAAATTAATTCTCAATAATTAATAACACATGGAATAATTATTTTCTAGTAATTTGAGAATGACGATTGGATAATTAATAATTCGCCTCGGTGTAAAGTAATTACAGAAAATTATCCACGACGTTCAATTACTAAATGCGTCGCCAGTTTTTCTCAATGATTCAATTTCCGGTAATTAAAATTGTTTCCAATAAATAATTAAGTGATTTTCAATAAATGATAAAAATATAAATCAATAAAAATGATTAATGTAAAAATAATTAATTACGTGGTAATTCAATTGCTATAAATTATAAAATAGTCCACGCATTGATTTTATAAATTTACTGCGTCATCAAATTCTCAAGGAATTTGCGCGCTCAAAAATGGACGACGTTGTTCGTTATTGGCTTGACCTCGGGTACTAATGTTTGACTGGTCGTGAGCTGCCGACTCGAATATTTCTCGATGTTCAGAAATTAATTAAATTTGATTAATCAAAAGATGAATTTAATTTAGCCAATCTTAAGATGTTAATAATTATTAACCAGCTGAATTAACAATTTAGATACTCACGACCTAAACCCAGGAGGTCTAGAACATTCCTCGGGTGTAAAATCCCCAGGAGGAATTGTTCACAAGCTAACAAATTAAATTGATTAAAATAATTAATTATTATTAAGCAAAATTATTAAACAATTGAATTATCCAAACTTGAATAAATAAAATGAGAAGTAGTGTGTTTGATGAGCCGGGTATATGGCCCCAAGGCTCATCATTACCAAAGTCCAATACCTGGTGTAAATTTGGTTGAAGAAACTCTATGGTTGATACTCGCTTCCTTCTTTGGACTTCTTGATGTTACTCGTTCCAACACTTTACTACTTCTCCGGACACCACGCATGGCTCGTCTATATAACGACCCCAAAAATACCCCCTCCTGCTCTCTCTCTAGGCCCGAAGATCGATGCGCTCAAATGCTAGTCGAAAAGTTATCGATCTCTGGTGACTTATCGATTAAGGGTAATTTACCCTGTTACAATATATATATAGATATATATATATATATATATATATATATATATATATATATATATATATATATATATATATATATAACGCGGCTTGTCACGACGATAGCGTCGCCAATTTACAACGGATCTTTACCAAACTCTACATACTTATTCTACAGATAGATGCCGAAGGCAATTTCGAAGATGAGCTTAATTGATAAAGTAATTTAGAAATGCCAGGATTTTAAAATTTTCAAAATCATAAAAATTCATATTTCTTCACATTCTTACTTGAATAACTATTGAATGGGATAACTTATTGAATCTCTGTGAATTGCATCTGAAAGCTCTTTAAATAAGCATTAATTTGAGTACTATATCATATGTGTAGTCCTAAAATTATGTCCTATTCCCGATTATACTCAGTGATATTTGTAGCGAAAAAAAATTTCAGGTTGTAGCTAGAAAAATCCAGATTATACTGTCTGATGTCTGGATTATACTCAGTGTAATCCAGATTATACTGTATGATATCTGGATTATACTCATAATAATCTGGCATAATATCCAGTGTCATCTTGTTCTTCCCGTGTAGAAAACTTTTATTATAATGATTACAATAAAAATCATACGTCAAAATTCAATTGTAATTTTGATTGATAAGTAATAAAATGAAATCAACTTCCATTTTGGCTGCCAAATGGTCTTTTTGAAGCTCTAATAATTATTTTATTACATTAAAAATAATCCGAAAAGAAATGTCGAAGTTATGAAAAAAAAACAATTTTTTCCAAATTTTTCGTCAACAATTTTTTTCGAAACGCTGAACCGATTTTGGCGGTTTTTCACAATTAAGAGCTGATAAGTTTTTTGAATCGATCGTCAAAACCGTTTGAAAGTTATTCCAAAAAAACCACATTTGAAAAAATTTTTTTTGTAGTTTTTTTGAGATTTCTTCAAATCTACTGGTGCGAATCGGTCTAAATTATACACAAAATCTAAGTTCAGTCAAACCCTTTCAAATGGTACCAACTGCGATGGAATCGGTCAAGCCGTTCAAAAGTTATGAGAGGTTTACATACATTCACACATACACACACACACACACACACACACACACATATATACATATGGACGTAGTGACATCCTCAGGAAAATCTTAGTAATTGCTTTCTAGGACTTTAAAACGTGGAGATCTGATGAAAACTCGATGTTTGGAAATCGGGGTGGAAACAATAACTTTCTAATTTTTGAAAATTTTTAATTTTCTTAGCGAGAAGTTAAAAATGATTCCATACCTGTGGGATAACGTTCAGTTGATCACGAGTGGTGAATTTTTCAACCTTGTTATGGAACTATTCTCTTACAATTTTAAAAAATTCACATTTCAATAACATTTTAAAATTGATGATTTCATATTTTCAAGTAAGCATTTTTTGACACAAACGAGAAGATGTCAAAAATTCAGCTACATAAAAAAGGTAGTTTTATGTGGAAATACTCATATATAGTTAATAAACACATCGACGCCTCCATAGCTAATTGCTAAAATTCTAAGCTAATCGTTTTGTTCATTTATTATTATTACAGCTTCGCCTCGCAGCTTTGAATGAACCAACTACCGGTGACATGCATGGTTTAAGTGGAGCTGACTTTGCTTGTTACCGACAAGCAAGACGAGCTGGATTAAAAGGAACGTTTCGAGCATTTTTGAGCTCTAGAGTACAAAATATCGACAGTATAGTTAGGCCGAGTGATCGAGATTTGCCAATTGTGAACATGAAAGGTGAAGTTCTGTTTAATTCTTGGAAAGAAATGTTTAATGGAAATGATGCATACTTTTCATCTAATCCAAGAATATACAGTTTTAATGGCAAGAATATCCTGACTGACTTCACTTGGTAAGTTTCAATTAGATTTTCACATTAAATTTTCTACAAACAATGAAGATGATTTAAAACGTTTCGAATGAAAAACAAAGTTTATCAAAAATGACATTTTAATAACTGTTACTAATTGTACGTTAATTAAAATAATTATATCACATGAACAGTAACTATATCCCCTAGCGGTTTTGTAAATTGCAAAAAAATGTCGCAGTTATACAGTATTCATGCGATATTTTTTCAGCATTTTTTCGGTTGTTTTCGTCAGTTTTTTTATCGAAACATTACGGAACATTTACCGTAAGAATGCAAATAATTTACGCTCAAAATGCGAAATATTTACGATAAAAATGCGGCATACTTATGGTAATAAGGTGGTGAAATGACTGTATTAAAACCATATTTAAAAAATGGTGTAAAATTAAATAATGCTCGGACTGGGATTCGAACCCAGAACCTCCCAAAGACGTATCGGCTACTCTGCCATTTGAGCTACTCAGTCTATACCAAATTTCCTTTTTATTCCCAGACCTTTATTCCCAGACTTATTCTATATACATTAAGCCACACCGTCCATCTTACGATAAGCATTTATAAAATTAAACAATATAATTATATATGTGAAACAATATAACTTTTCGATTTTAGAAAAGTGCAATTTTCTAAGTGAGAAATTAAAGATTGAAATTAAAATTAGAATATATTTACTTAACATATGTATTCCTTTGTATTCATTACCGCTAAATACCTAATTTAAAAAAATATTCTACATAGTATTTATTCAAAAACAGTATTTGCTTTTGCAAAGTAGCGATGGAGAATAAAAAGCAACATAGGAAATTTTTCATTTCACTTTTTTCAAGTCCTCTGAAAAACGCGGTAACACAGAACGGCGGAAAATAGGAGGGGAATGAGTGGCAAAAAGTCCAGTCAAGGAAGTCCAAGAGAGAGCAAGCAAAAGAAAAGCTCCAGAAGCAACCGCCGAAGGAGCCCAGGCCAGAGCCTAAGCGGAAAAAACCGCGCAAACGGATCAGGCCGGACGCACTGATCATCCGCCCAGCAGAGACGGCAAAGTATGCTGAGATTCTGAAGCGAATAAAGCAGGACGTCCCTGACGAACAGGTCCGTACTACAGTGGATAAGATCCAAAGAACTAAGACCGGGAGCTTGCTGATTACGCTTTCGAGGAAGAGCACTGATCGAGGCCAAGCCTTACAGAAGACCATCGCGGACATCCTCCAAGAAGACGCGAAGGTAATCTGCAAAGGACCACAGGGAGACGTCGAAATCCGAGATCTTGACGATACCACAACCAAGGAGGATATTCAGGCCGCCTTGCGAACGGTAATCGGAGAAACCTGCGAGATACTACTAGGGACAATTAAGATTCGTAAGGCCTACAGAGGTACTCAGACAGCTGTTGTGACACTAGCAGCAGCTGCAGCGTGGAAGATATTGGCAGGAAGCGGTAAAGTCCGGATCGGCTGGGCCAACTGCCGAATCAGAGCTACGAGGAGACCAATCCAATGTTTCAAGTGCTGGCACTTTGGACACCATGGATCCTAGTGCAAGAGCAATGTGGATCGGTCTAAGCTATGTATTAGGTGCGGACAAGAGGGACACAAGATTGCTGAATGCAAAAACCCAGCGAAATGTGTATTATACGCGGACCAAAGTGCGGAGAACGCGGCCCATCATGCCGGCGCATCCAAGTGCCCAGTATTTAAAGAAGCACTTCAGAAGATAACAAACAAACAGACATGAAGATATTGCAGCTAAACCTAAACCATTGCGAAGCTGCACATGATCTGCTTATGCAAACAGCAAGAGAACTAGAGTTAGACTTAGTAATGATAGCAGAGCCATACAGACACCTGAATACCCAGCCTTGGGAATCTGACAGCACCGCCAAGGCTGTCATCTGGTCCGGTGGTAAGCATCCCTTCCAGAGTATAGTTAACAATGATAATGCCGGCTTTGTAGCAGCAACAGTTAACGGCATCCGTTTCTACAGCTGTTATGCACCACCTAGCGTATCCATTGTTGAATTCACTGAATTCTTGGACAAACTGACCGAGGACGCCAAGCAGCATTATCCAGTCGCGATTGCCGGTGACTTCAACTCCTGGGCAGTAGACTGGGGCAGCAAGCAGACCAATGCGCGAGGAAAAGTACTACTAGAAGCTTTTACTACACTAGATGTAGTCCAGCTCAACAGTGGTGATACGCCAACCTATACTAAAGGAGAAGCAAGCTCTTTTGTAGATCTCACTTTCGTCAGCAGCAGCCTCATCAGTGGGAAATACGACTGGAAGGTGATGGATATCTACACAGCCAGCGACCACAAGGCAATTCTCTGGGAAATATCACATGACCGGAATACAAGAAGACCAATCAAGTCACTCAATACCATTGGATGGAAAGTGAAGTCTTTTGATAAAAGCACATTGGTAATAGCATTGAATAGTGAACCGATTACTACTGGATCCGCAGAAGAAATGACCAAGGACCTGATGAAAAGAGTTGTCCAGGCCTGTGACGCAAGTATGGTCCGGAAACGCAGCATAAGCCAACGCCCGGCAGTACACTGTCGGAACGACCACTCCAGCGTTCTTCGAAAAAAGTGTCTAAAGAAAAGAAGAATATCCCAGCGTGGCTATCGACGACCTAATTCTGCGGAGCTGATCGCAGAGTACAAAAAAGCCCGTCGATCATTGAACAAAGTCAACACACACACACACACACACACACACACACACACACACACACACACACACACACACACACACACACAAACACACACACACACACATACATACATACAGACATAGTGACACTCTCACGGGGATAGTCAGGGAAGCTTCCTGTGACCCTCAAACGTCGAGATCTGATGCATGAAAAACTCGATTTTTGTAAAACGGGGTTTTTGAAAATCTGAGATTTTCTTAGTGGGAAGTTAAAAATAAAATTTCAGTTTATAAAGAATTAACTAACAAATTTAAGAATCATAGAGATAAAGGTAGAAACAAATAAGGAAGTTAGAATTATAAAAAAGCTATATCATGTAAGTTCACGAGAATTTGAATGAATAACAATAAAAACAAGAGAATTGACTAATAGTTTAGGATCATACATCAAGATTAAATAAATAATCAAACATCTTGTTTTTGAAAATTTCCAAGCTAGATGAGTTTATAATATCCTCTGGTAATTCTTCTCATAGTCGTATCACTGTGATAACGAAGGAAGATTCATATTGAGTTGTACTGAAGTTCAGTAATTTAAAGAGGATATTATTTTTCTTTGCTGCTAGTCGTTCAGAGCGTCTTACATTAAGATCTTCTTGGAATAACTCATGCAAATAACAGGGTTTACCAATTTCTAATAGTTTATAAAAATAGCAAGAAGTATAATAAATTCGACGACTCTTAATTGACAGCCATCCCAATTCACGTCTATAAGGCGAAACATGTTCATCACGTTTTAAATTAAATATGAAACGAATTGCTGAATTTAAGGAACGTTGGAGTTTACAGTCATTATCATAAATTGAATTTAATAATACAATGGAACAGTAATAAATTAATGGTAGAATAGTTGCCGATACAAGTAATTTTTTAATTGAGGAGGTGTAAATGTTTCTACGTAGTTTTAAACTATATAATGCCGAGTTGATTTTACTTATTATTTTTGAGATGTGTAAGTTCCAAGATAAATTATACATTAGGTGAAGTCTAAGGCACTTGGTTGATTCCACATGAGGGAGAGCTACACCATCAATTTCGAGCTGTGGAATACCTTCACGTAGAAGAGATTTTACCTTATTATTTAAACCTAATACCATTGCTTTGGTTTTTAGTAAATTTACTTCTAACCCATCATCTCTAGCCCAATTTACTACTGCTTGAGCATCTAAGTTCAATTGCCTAGTAGCTTCATGAATTTGATAACTGTAACATTGTAAATAGATATATTTGTCGTCAGCAAATAAACCATGACTACTATAAGCAAGTCGTTTTGCCGCAGAGTTCATAACAAGTAGAGATAATATGGGACCAAGAACAGAACCTTGAGGAGCTCCAGAAGTTGTATCTTCAAACCCAACTGGTTTACCATCTTCGTTAAGTACAGATTGAGTTCTATTTGATAAATAAGATAAGAACCACTTAACTGTCTCTAGGGTAAAGCCTAATTCAATTAAAGTTTTCAAGGTGATTTTATGATCAACATAATCAAAAGCTTTGGTCAAATAAAAAAAAACTATTAGCGTTAACTGATTATTATCCATGGCTCTAGCAATATCATTAATAAGTTTTAGTAGAGCAGATTGCGTACTATGATGTTTTCGGAACCCTGATTGGTATTTATCTAAAAGATTATTATCCTCAAGGTATGCAACTACTTGATTAGCAATGATTCTCTCAAAAACCTTACTTAAATGTGACGTATTAGCTATGGGTCGAGCATCAGAGAGAGAACGCGGTGGAGAAATCTTATTCAGTGGTAATATGTAAACTGCCTTCCAAGCTTGAGGGAAGATACGAGTATTAAGAGATCTATTAAAGAGCTCTGTAAGAAAGATCGCTATCTAGGGAATGAAGTTTTTTAACCACTGAAGATTTAATTTATCCGGACTTTTACCCTTAGATTTGCTAAGAGTGAGATGGAGAGCTTTAGTTACATCAGCAATGTCTATCTCTATCCATACAAAGGAGCAATTTACGAGACTACTATGAGATGATTTAATTCCATCAAAAGTTGCTTCATTACAAGGAGGATTCTGTCTAACTATTTTTGCAAAATGTCTGTTTAATTCTCTTGGGTCAAAAAAATCTAAGGGCGAGAAAGTTGAACCTTTAACTAATCCCAAATGCTTAAGTTTACCCCACACGTTAGATCCTGATGGAATATTACTTAGTGTGTTACATAAGTAATTTTCACGGGCCCTAGTTAGTTCGATTTTTAATTCCGTTCTCTTAATTTCAAAAAGATTTAATAGGTCTTTATTGCAATTTCTTTTAGCACGTTTATATAAATAATCACGTGCTTTGCACTTAGCTTTCAGTTTTTTTTTATCCCAAGGATTAGGAGCATGAATAATTTTGTGAGAACGAAAAGGTGCAAATTCATCAAGAGTTGAAGTAACTGTGGTATGAAATAAGCTAGCTAAATAATTGGAATCAGAGTTATTCAAGAGTTCTCTATCAATTTTAAGAGATTGCATCAGGGTATTACATAAGGCTTCATTACTAGTTTTAGAAAAGTCCCTATAGGTTACAACTTTCGCAGAGGGATTCAAGATATCAAAAGTGTAATAGCATAAAAGGTAATCATGTCCATTTATAAAGGGTTGATTTGATTTGCGATAATAAGCCATTTTAGATTGATTATCAAGAATAATAACATCTAACGACGAATCTTCGTTATTTGAATGATGAGTAGCATTGAACGGAACACAGTATAACGATAATTCCGAGATAAATGATTGTAAATGATTCGGTGTTTCAGAGGTTTCTAATAGATCAAAATTTAAGTCTCCTGTAATTATAAAATTTTTGTAATTTATCATCAATTTAGAAATAACATTAAAAAATTCATCTAGAAGATTACCTTGTGGCCTACGATAAATGACCGATAATAATAAGTGATTACCTGACGTTAATATGACGTCGAAAATTAAATATTCAGGCTGATTTATATTATCTGTACAGGGTACATAAATAACTTTGGCTTTTAGTGACTTATGGACAAAACATGCAACACCACCACCCTTAATGAAGCAACCATTTTCAGCATGAATTAAACCTCTATCTCTTCTGAAGACTGTAAAGTTATCTAAGTTAAGTAAAGAGTTATCTTGTAATGGTTTTAGCCATGTTTCAGTTATAGCAATAATATGTGGATTTGTATCAGCAACTAGATCGAGAAATTGGGCAACATGACCATTAAAGCTATTAATATTTAAACTTAAGAGCCTTTCAGACATGGATTGGGGATTCGGATTATCAGTTAATTCTACGTGACGTTAATCAAGTTTAATAAGATCTGCATCAGAACAGATCTTAATTTTAGCAGTATTATCATCTTTTTTAACAAATATTGAACCACTCTGCACCCAAACATACTTACAACGTAGAGTTTTAGCCTTAGACTTTGTAATGAGTAACAATTTATGCATTTCGGCATTTAAAAATTCATTAACATACGAAATACTTTTAGAAGAAACATTTACAGTTTGCGGGAAGACAGTTTTAACCAATAAAGTTTTAACTTTTCCCTTACATTCAATAATATAATCTAAACATATAAATTATATTTTTGAGCTCGACGAGCTCAACCGTTTTTCATATTTTTTTGAAAAAAACAAATCGACTTTTGATTGGTTCATCTTTTAATCTTTCTGTTTTTCTTCTACTTCAATGTCTTCCATACAAGGGGGTCAGCAAATTCAGTTCCTATATCCATCCAACTTTATACTACAAGGTTACTATAGTATATAAAGATCTAAATATGCCACCACCGCACGGATAAAATATTAAGTTTTATCTGGCGGAATTAATTTCGAAATTTTTCACTCAAAAATATCTGCAACGTTTTAATATAAACTGAAAACGTCTGGCTTATATATTTTCATATTTTTTAGGCATAAACCAACCAATTAGTCAAGTTGCAGATATGAACAAATAATTTAATTTAATTATTTTTTTTGCATTTTTAAAAATTGATAACTTTTAATTTCAAAAAAATTCAGGCTGTAGAAATTGATATTCATGATTTTAAAAATTAGAAGTAAATTATTATCAAAGTCTGCGAAACGAATACATCATTTGTTTGCATTTAAACAATAAATTTAAAAACAAAAATTGATAACTTATTGATGCAGAAATAAACATGTCTGGGACTTGTATATTTAAACTATAACTAGCCAACTGTACATTCTGCATTAACAGCAGACGTGAGCGAATCATTTAAATCAGGTCTTTTTTTTGTTATTTCATACTAATATCAATTAAAAAAACAGCGCAACCCAAACTGCAGAAATGAATTTTTCAGTTTGACTTACTGAAAAGTAACTAATTTATCACTTCTGCACGATAAACAGATCATTTAAAAAAATCTGGAAAACGGTTGACCCTAAAGGCCATCCCTGCAACTTCCCGCCAATTCCATGCCTAAACGCTTGAAATTGCACTTATGACGTTTCTGAGCTCTTCGAGCTCAAAAATACAATTTGTGTGTTATTTTGAGCTCCTCGAGCTCAAAGAAATAGCTTTTGCATGCTTTTGAGCTCTTTGAGCTCAAAAGGCTGATAGAAGTTTAATAAAACAGTATTTTTTTAATTTTCAAACTGCAATAATTTCTAAATGAAAAAATCGATTTTCACGTAGTTGGCAGTATTCCACGCACTTTTTCAAAATCTATGATATAATTTTCAACACAAACTGATCGAACCGAAAATCTTAGAGAAATTTGAAAAATTCACTTTTTCTGAATTTTTTCGACAACGATAACTCACGAACCAATCAACCAATTTTCACGTTCTTGGTGGCGATCGTCGTAATTTTTTGAGTTCTAATAATTATTTCATTAGGTCAAAAATGATCCAAAAAGAAGTTATGTGAAAAAAACACTTTTCGAAATTTTTCGTTTTCGATAACTCGAACGAATCGACCGATTTTGATGGAACTGGTGGCAATCGACGTGGTTTTTTAATCTCAAGAGCTGATTAGTTTTTGAAATTGATCGATAAAGCTATTTAGAAGTTATTCCAAAAAAAACAATTTTTAAAAAATTTTATTTTTAAGATTTCTCAAAATCTAGCGAACCGAATCGATTCAAATTTTTACGAAATTTAATGGCAATGATACTCTTTGGATCGCTACCTATTTCGATCCGATCGGCCAAGCCGTTCAAAAGTTATAAGAGGTTTACATACATACACACACACACACATACATACATACAGCCGCATGGGTACCATCGTGGGAATAGTCAGGGAAGCTTCCTAGGACCTCAAATCGTCGAGATCTGATGAAAACTCGATTTTCGAAAAACGGGGTAAAAACAATAACTTCCCGATTTTTGAAAATTTTCAATTTTCTTAGCGGTAAGTTAAAAAAGTGCCACTAGCTTTCTAACTATACCGAAGGTTTTCCAGGAGAGCCTGTCTAAGGAGGGGGGAGTCTGTAACGTGACATTTTATGTAGCGTTACAGTAGTAGTGTAATGGAGTAATATTGTAAGTTTATGTTATGTGAGTACGGTAATGTAGTATTGAAGACTATCGTGAGTGTATGTGAGTAAGTTAGTTGTCTCGAGAATGTCGTTCTGCACTGTGGAAAAGTGACCGATGTAACGTGTCTCCCTGTCAGTTACCGACGACTGAACTCAGGTTCAGCCTCTTGGAGTGAGGTGATTACCGCGGAGGAGCGACTGAAATGTCGTCGCCCCGAAGTACGGGAGTTTGGCAGGCTTATGCGGTAGCTTGCAGTTGACAGGCCTCGATTGCTGGATGCTCGAGGGTAGTCGCGAGTGCTGTCAAGGCTCCCAGGGGAGCGGAATCACTGGTAGGTCTGGGACACTAGTTGTGGGAATGTAGGAATGAGTGTGGGGGTATGCATATCTGGGGATAGCGTGAAAGTGAGTTGAGCGCATGTAGTAGGTGGCATGAATGTAGTGGGGGTACGGTGAGAGGCAGTCTGGCTAGAGTAGTGAGGAAGTAAGGTTTGTTTTGTGTGGAAGTCCGGCTTCGGATCGGATTAAAAAGGAGTCTTGTGTAGATCCTCGTAGATGACGGACGTACCGTGGTTGCTAGGCAGCGTTAGATGAGTACCGTAAAAAGGGTCAGTTGCGAGCTCTCGTAGAGTGACCATCGTGTTTGAGAGTTGAGTTAGTCTCTCGTATCGGAGCTGGCGTGCCTCACGCTTGCTATTACCGTAGACGAATGGCCTGAGCCATTGTCTTAGTTTTGTGTCCATTTGGGACTGCTTCCACGATATTTTAGATATCGATTAAGTGTATTTTTGCCGATTAAAAGGGTTGAGTGCTAGTTCGAGAGTACCGATTAGTGTACTAGATATCGTTTAGTCCCGTTTTGTAAGGAAATTACTTCCTCTGAAAGACCGAATCACGACCCTCTCTCCATAATCAGCATAACTGAGCGACACCGAGGTATCCGTTACCGTCAAAGCCGCTCTTGGTCTTCTGGAAACATAAAATTTCAGTTATCGTATCCCGGTTGCCGATACCGGTGAAACAAAAGTCGGCTGGCGCCTGTCGAGGTTCCTGGAAGATCAAGACATGGCTGAGATGGACGAAGTGTAACCTGGTGAATTATAGTTTGCCGTGAAGGTCTACCGCTTGAGAAAAATCTACGTTACAAGATATATATATATATATATTATAATGGGATTTCGCCGGCACTGGCGTCGACAGGGCCGGAGAGCACCACCTAAATTGGCTTACCTGGGTTTCGAAGGTAGTTGGGCGCCAGGAACTTACCGTTCCACGATTCGAAGTCGTTGTTAATCGTCGTCGGGCGGCGGGTCGGCGACGAAGAGATTCAAAAATTCGAATAATCGGCGAAAAGCAAAAGTATTAAATCTACGTGATCTCGGGGAGGGAAGAAGTAAAAAAAATTGATTACCGAATGTTCAGTTAACAATTTATTCTAGCAGTCGCCAATATAATTCATAAGGTGTCGCCAAATTCATATAATAACGATTTAATTCTCGTCGAAGTAACGACAATAATAACAAACAAAAAAAATTATAGCTGTGATCAGTCGATAATTCGCAAATAGTTATATACTATAATATATTATAATTAGTATTACGTTGACATAATCAATTAATCGATACTAAAAATAATCGAAATCGAAGTAAAACAAAAAAAAATCAACAGAATAATTAACTTCGGTCCGTCATCGACTCACGAAATTCTCAAATTAATTTATAACTAATTATACGGCGGAATAAACAACTTATTTTTCTTCAAATTAAATAAAGTAATAATACTAGTGAATAAACGATAAATTAACCTCAAATTGGTTAATAACTGATTGTGCGGCGAAATAAACAATTTAATTCATTTTAAAATTAAATAACAGTACTAATACTTAATGATTAAACAATTAATTACCCTTGAGTTGGTTAATAATTATTAATGCGACTGAATGAACAATTAATTACCCTCAAATTGATCGATCGTAACAATAAAACAATTTTAAGAAAAGATGATGATAATAAACAATTAACGCCTGAGTAAGTTAATTACTTATAACTAACAATAAGTTCAATTGTCGCCGCAAACGACAAAAAGAAAAATTCAAATATTCATCGAAATTAATTTTGACACATTTAATTATTTCAAATTTTCGTCGGCTCGCGGCGGGTAACACTCACGGTCGGTAAATCAATTAAGTCGAGGGTAAATGAAGAAGCTCGAGGTAATTCGGGCTCGCGCTCGGAGATGGCGCGTCGGTCGGGCTAGTTGTCGTAACAACTCCGAATTTATCGAACGTCCAATTCAGTAATCACAAAAATAAAAAACACGGATCTAAAGCACGGTATCAATTCCCACGTGGTGAGGTCACGAACACACACACAAGTTCACACAACCCAATGGTACCAGGCCTTCGAGTGTCGTCACACACGTCTCGATAATCCGAAAGGAATTCAATAATTGTTTTCGTAAAAAAAAATATTAATACAAAAAAAAATTACACCAAAAATCAAACTGGTGAAATTTACTAAAATTGATCGCGATGTCGCGGTGAGGACCCCCTGAAGCTAGAATTATCGATCAAACTCACCCTGTGGCCGCAGTAAACTCCTTGAAGTCGGTGTTGGCTCGTCAAAAGGCGCTAACTTAATTGGCGGGAAGGCTGGCGGACTGGCGTCGATCTCTCGGCGATGGCGTCTCCCACTTGCACGTGCTGGCAAAATACCTTGGCACTCGGTAATAATCCACCAGCTCAAACGATCGTCAAAAATATTCTCAGCGATACAACAATTTTAATTACCGGCAATATTTTATCACTCCACCAATTTTTAATTACGGTGAAAGTATCTCGTTAATGGCGTATCAGAATGATAGTCGACCAACAGGTACAGCGTCCAGATCAGAATTGATTGTTAATATGGCTGCCTCCTCGGCAACACATGCTCTTTACTTTTCGGTTCGTTCCAAAAACTTGCATCCAATCAGCTCACAGCTTCTTCTAGCCGGCCGTTGTATTACGGTATGCATCCAGTATTCCGTTGCGATCGATGATTGGTCGATATGCCACTCGGTTCGGCTTACGGCATCCAGATGGTGCCTCGCTCGACTTCAAGTTGCTCAAACGCCGTCGTCATTCGTCGGTTTCAAATTTTGCTTCGCTCTCGCCGTGGTCCTCCTCCAGATGTCACGCTGGTCGTTGATGGCTCTGTAAAATTTTCGGGTTCGTCTGATCGCTCTAACTTATTTTCGCTCTCACTCTATCATACTCTTTACAATATTCACACTCATTCATGCATACTTTTCAAATTCGGCGCTTTTCCCTCCAACCTGTCTTACCTCGAGCTTCAAACTCTGATCAGGAGACCGTTTGGGGCGACATAGTCGCGTCGAATCTCCGCCTTCCTTCAGCTGAGCCAAAATAATTAAATAATAAAAGAAAATAAATTTAAACAATTAACCAAAATAATCTTTTGACATGGAAAATTTTTCCCATGTCACAATATATATATATATATATATATATATATAAGAGATTCCCACCTATATATTGACTCATCACGATATCTCTGGAACCATAAGGCGTAGCGACTTGAAATTTGGTAGGAATATTCCTTTCGCCGAGTAGAGGTCAGCTAAGAACGTATTTTACGAAATTCCACCCACAAGGGCGGTTGCGGGGGCGTTAACAATAGAAAATTTCCATTTTTAACCTATAGCGCCTATCGACTTCAAATTTGGTAGGAATCTCCTATATGTGATGTAAAAATGATCTAAGAGCGGATTTTATGACAAACTACTCCCAATATGGATTGCGGGTGTGGACGTTAACAGTGAAAATTAAAAATTTCCGACTTCTAGCTCCTACAGACTCCTAATTTTGTATGAATTTTGTGTAATTGATGTAAAAATAATTTATGAACGAATTTTACGATATCCCACTCCACAGAGGAGTGCGGGAGTGGGTCTTAACAATGAAAATTTTAAATTTCCGAGCTGTAGCTCCTATAGGCTCCAAATTTGGTAAGAATCTGTTCTATGGGTTGTAGAAATGATTCAAGAGCGGATTTAATGACAGCCTACCCCCAATATGGATTGCGGGGGTGGGCGTTAACAATGAAAATTTTAAATTTCCGAGCTACAGCTCCGACAGACTCATAATTTTGTATGAATTTTCTGTAAGTAATGTAAAAATAATTTATGAACGAATTTTACGATATCCCTCTCCACAGGGGGGTGCGGGGGTGGGTTTTAACAATTAAAATTTTAAATTTTCGAGCTGTAGCTCCTATAAGCTCCAAATTTGAAAAGAATCTGCTATATGCGATAAACTGAAACTAAGGAAACGACCCAAAGTCGAAGAAAGTATTTACTAGCGTTATAGATTGAAATATAGATTAACTATCAAGTTGGAATACTAAAATAAAATAATAAATTATAAAATTAGTGTAAGAAAAGTAGATTTAAGCGAAAGATGTATCAGAGTTTGTTAGACAAGCTGTACATCTGGTGCCAATAAATCTATATATTAGACTGGGCCAAAAAAATTAACTATTTTTTTTTTTTTTTTGTATATCGAAAATATTATTTGGGATGACAAAAAAAAAATGTTGTGAGAATTTGAGCCCTTAATATTTATATTAAGAGGTCTATCATCGCAACTTTTAATTTTTTTTTCCGGAACGGGTTTTTGTCTCATAACTCCTAAACCATCGAGGTAAATGAAATAAACTTAGATGTTTTTTGAAGCAAATTTAATTGTCTACAAAAAAAGACTGATTGAAATTT